>NC_056728.1:1415779708-1416079708 GCF_019279795.1 Protopterus annectens | reverse complement strand
AACTCCATACAAATCAATGAGGCCAAAACTAAAACTGTGACTGGAGCCATGAGACATTGTTTGGTGTATATTTTTATCCCAAGATGCACATCATTTGGTTGAAACATTCATGGCAGATATAATGCATAATACAAGATGCAACTCCATGCCAGATATTTATTGAGAAATACAGTTGTATTATAATGTTAACAACAGCGGCTCAGAGCTAACATTCATCATAGTTTCCTATATAACCTATAATAAAAGCCACATAAGTGGAACTGAATAAAAGATTGTTAGAAATGTTTTAAACATTGTATATAAACCATACTGAAAATGGAACTGATTTAATTTTATTTTATATGAAAAGTTAGTCACTTTATGCCAGCTTCTTTGAAAGTCTTATAAAGTATATTTGTTCATGCTAGGTTCGTCATTTGAATATCAAGTTATCAAATCTTATCCAAGTAAAATATATCCTCATTCAGGATTTTAAAGGAAGTATTTGCATTGTTAAATGAGTCAGAAATAATTCATTGTCTCATCATCCATTTTACATTGGTTCTAATGCCAAATGTCAATCATCTGTCATACTTTTCCTAAAGGGTCATCATTAAAATCGGCAATTACAGAAGACATCAGTCTTCCTGACAGATCTGATTTGCTGTCAGCCAGGTATTTTTCTGTACTTGAGTATTAACATCCTTATTTTCTTTTACAATATGTTTCTCTCATCTCTAGTTAAAAAGAGTTATGTATGTCATAGGCACTATTAGCTGAAGTAATGGATTAACTTACTGAATAAAAAGGATCATCTGTATTATAATATTCTCTGAATGCAATTTCCAAAGCTTTGTGCATAATAAATATTTGAAGCAGATAAGGTCTAGCTGCAGCCCTTAATAAAATATTTGTGAAGCTTACAGCATGACACTTATAGTGTACAGCAAAATGACAGATTTTATTTGCAGCAAATTTAATGCCAATCATTGTGCTAGTATTTTGGAAAGATGTTCACAAATGAATGCCTTTATAGATTATAAACTGAGTCAATATGATTTTATTGGAATTTAGAATCAAAATAATCCACCCAACACATCAAAAATATTGAAAACTCTCCCCTGTATACTTGAATATCTACCCCTGACTAACTCCTGCACCAGTCAAACTTATTTTATATCCCTAATCAGAAAGGTCGGAATTTTAAATTATGGCCCCCTCCCCCATACATGACTGCAAAGAGATAACACATTCTCTCTGAAGAGTTGTATATTAAACATAGTTTGAAAATGTTTATTTTCTCTTAGGATGCAGGATAAGGAGCCTGTTTAAAAAGTTTCTTTTCTCTTCCTATAAAGGGTAACAAACATAATAAAGTAGTTGCAGGCAGCATTATCATAGTGTAAGAAGTATCAACAGAGTTACAAAACAGTAGTGACATTATCAGAATTCTTTGTGTTATGTTCCTCATGACCACACACACACACACACACACACACACACACACACACACACACACACACACACACACACTACACATAATCCTAGTCAGCCTTTATACATTTTGACCCCCTTTGGTTAGACTACTTTCCTGAGTAGTCTACATTTACTCTTTGTAAGCTATTTCTTTTCTTAAAGAAGTGCCTTCTACCTATACATACTAATAGATGAGCAGTGGTAAATCAATAAGTCATTTATTCTAAAGTGAGTCAGAACTAGCTAAAAGAGCTTCTCTAATTATTGATCTCAGCATAACTTTTTTTGTTTAGTTAGATAGTTATTTTTCTTTAGTAATAAGGGGTTAGAGCACTGATCCTAAATAGACTCCTTTCAGTTTTAGCCGAGGTGTGAAACACCACTCAGTAAAATAATAAAAGGTTGCAATACAAAGACAGAAAATTCTGACAGAATTTTATATAGTACTCATTGGTTATCGTATGTTGAAGTAAAATAAAAATAAAATAGAAGAAGAAACAATGTATATAAAGCATTTAAAATACAGTAAGATACAATTCATCTACAATTTCTGATAACAATTTTGCAAGGATTCTAACAGAGATGATATTTATTTAAGACAAAAGTTAGGTTCTTTACATGACTAGTATTTTTAGTGTACTATAGATGTTTCGAATATGTCAGGCAGGGTAAATGTTGAAATGAGATCTGGATGAAGAGTGAATGCGACTGATAGAAGGAGGATGGGGGGGGTCTGAATTTTGATATATCAGGACTCCAAATGCCAAGTCCTGACATGCTGAAACAAAACAGATTAAAAATGCAGAAGAAGAGGAACAAATATTGAGCATTGCTTTTCTCCTTTTAACTTCTTATTCTGCAGGAGTGTAAGGCCACCTCCCTGAATGTGGTGGGCAAGATTCCAAACCCACTAAACTTATATATACCAACTCTGAGATCACTGTACCTCGGAGAAAAGGGAATTGCCAAGAAATGGTAATCTGAGATGGTGAATGTTAGCCTATATTTCTGGACATTGTCTCCATATCGAGGAATTCTGCAAAGCAGGTCCCAAGATTTGAAATGGATGAGACGGTAAGGAGGAAACTGTGAAGGTGTGGGGTTATGGTGTGTGGCGTATCTGGGAACAGCTACTTTTAGACTGAGCTGGGTGATGCTGGATAGGTCAATGGGAACATGAAGTCGTGCCAGTATTGTTAAAAGAGTGACCAGTGGCCTTTTTTAGCAAATTTTATTTACGCATGTTTGAAGCATTGGAAGGGGATTTGAGTCTCTTATTTGTGGAAAATGGATTGCCTGAGCCTCAAAAATAGAGAAAATATGAGTACTACCTATACATACTAATAGATGAGCAGTGTGAAGGGAGGGTGATTTGAAGGTTGAGATCTGAAGTTGTATGCTCTTTGCTTATTGTAAATCTGACAGCAGGATATGTAAAAGAGTTTTAGTTTAGAAGTTTACAGAGAAGTCTACACAAAAGACTGTAAAAGCCTTCCTCAACTGGAAATTACCTAGCTTTTTTGAAGACATACCAGGGATGTTCTCTTGTGGGGCATGAAAGTCTTACAGTAGGTCTGTTTTGAAGTTGTCTGTATAATATAAATGTCAACTCTCACATGGTAGGACTTTTCCAAACCATTTATGATAATTTGTGTATACTAAACACAAGGAAGAACAAGGAGAAAGACTAGATTGAGAAAGTCCAAACAAAATGCATGAAGATCTAATTCAGCACTCCTGCGTAAGATAGGTCCATAACTGTAGCTTCACTGAATACTTTTTCAAATAAAAAGTGCTTAAAAATGGTGCTCTCACAACATTTCAATGTTATTTTCTGTAGTGAGCAAAGCCCTCATATTGTTTTAGAGTATCGTGAAGTGCTTTTTATTAAGTGCCTGAAACTGGCTTTCATGTAGTTGGCCCTTAACAAAATGTCATACAACTTTTAGGAGAGTTGTAATAACTGTCATTGCCACAATGTTGTTACCCTGAACAAGAAGCAAGCTTTTCTTCCCTTCAAAGACATGATGTGTACCAGACCAGATATGTCACCATCACAGAGCTCTAATGTTCATAACACACTACTGCAGCTTAACCCTGCACAGTCATAACTGTGTAACATGTGAACACGTATACACAGAGCATAGTAGTGCTGCATTATTGTTCACCGATGAGAAGCAGTGACAGTGCAAGTGACATACAGCACTAATTAGGGGGATTGATATGAACTAACACTTTTAATGGTAGTCCATCCTTTATATGCTATGAATTAGCACAGCTTCTAACAGTAGTCCATTCTTTATATGCTATGAATTAACACAGCTTCTAATAGAAGTCTGTCCTTTATATGCTATGAATTAATACAGGTTCTAACGGTAGTCCATCCTATTATGTTATGAATTAACAAAGCTTGTAATGGTAGTTCATCATTTATATGCTATGAATTATCACTTTTAATGATAGTCCACCCTTTCTATGCTATGAATTAACACTGCTTCTAATAGTAGTCCATCCTTTACATGCTATGAATTAACACAGCTTCTAATGGTAGTCCATCCTTTATATGCTATGAATTAGCTCACCTTTTAATAGTAATCCATCCTTTATATGCTATGAAGTAACCCAGCTTCTAATGGTAGTCATCCTTTATATGCTATGAACTAAGACAGCTTCTAACGATAGCCCACCCTTTATGTGTTGTGAATTAAAACAGCTTCTAATAGTATTCCATTCTTTAGATGCTAGGAATTTACATAGCTTCTAATGGTAGTCCATCCTTTGCATGGTATGAATTAATGGGTCTATATCACTTTGTCGAAATGTTAAAAGTTCTAACGTCATACGGTCGACACTATATGACCGAACTTTTAAAAGTTTGAACATTTCAAAGGAGATCTCTGTACAATGCAGAGTGGGAAGATTTCCCTTTTTGCACTGTAGTGTGATCTCGGAGCTGGTATATTTAATGAGCGGGGTGGGGTGAGAGGTGCACCCGTTCAGGTAGATTTTTTTTTCTGTGGTTGATTTTTTTTATTACATTTTCAAACTTTTAAAAATTCGATCATATGGTGTTGACCATGTGAAGTTTGAACTTTTAAAAGTTCGATTATGTAACATAGATGTGAATTAATGGGTCTACTTCAGCTGAGTGAAAATCCTTTTCTCCAAACACCTAGTTATCAAACCCTAATTGTCTAAAGCTTGCTCCATCGAATGGCCATTTTAGCTCATTTTTTCCTAGAGGAAAAAACACTTGGCCATCATCAGGAACTTGCCCTTGTCCCCACTGTAGTGTAATCTTGTAGTTGGTATATTTAGTTGGGGGGGTGTGGGGGTCACAGCCCTCACACCTTGCCAGGTTTTAAATTTTGTGACATTTTTGACATTTGTTAGGCTGGCCAAACATTTTTTCCCCTAGGAAAAAAATTGCTAAAACAACTGTTTGATGGAACAAGCTTTCAGCAATTAGGGTTCAAGAAATAGGTGTTCAGAGAAAAGGGTTTTTGCTCATATGATATAGACCTGAATTAATGCTGCTTCTAACAGAGGACCACCTAGAACATATAACTGAAAAGAAGGTGCACTGGCTCAGTGCAGCTATGCATAATCAGCCTTGTAACCAAGGACATGCTGCAAAACAGAGGTCTATAACCACAATAAATAAATAGATAAATAAATAAATAAATAAATAAATAAATAAATACAAGCCAAAAAAAAAAAAAAACAAGGCAGGCAGAAGCTACTAATCTGTGCTGCTACCTAGCATGGAGAAGTAATGTATTTAGATGGCTTGTAAGGTAGAAAAAGGAGGCACTGATGAAGGAGATGTGTCAAAGTGGTCACTTGGACCTGTGCTCCCTGCACTGGAACAGCATGTTTAATCAAATCCATTACAGATGGTGGAGAGTGGCAGTATTCATAGGGACCAACATGTCCTGAATAAGAAGAGGGGAGTGGCAGTCTTCAAAGGAGATCAACATTTCCTGAGTAAGAACGGGAAAGGAAATACTGAGGAGGGAATGTCAAGGCAGAGATCAGTCCTACTGTATCATCATGGAGGCAGTAGACTTGACTTAAGATTATGATTGAAGGACTGAAGTACAGCCTGTATGGGGGACCACCACACGATATATGAATCTATGGATCACATATCCAAAATGCAATTGCAAAAGTGACTGTAAAATGATATTTATAAATGCAATTATACAACTACACACTTTAAATCTGACAGAAGAGTCACTAAAATTAATGCAATAAAAAATTTGTTCCAATATTCCATGGAGTTAAAATGTTATAATCCTGCATAAGAGTCATTTATTTATTTTCTCCCCGGGCCGCCGCTGAAAATTGGCTTAATTCCAAGTCGGACTTTCCCGGTAAACAGATGTTAAATAAATAAATAAATAATTAATTTATTTAACTTCAGTTATCAATTTGAAATGGACAATGCACTCATTTAAACATTGTTTTCAAAAGTGCCCTTCACTCTGCCAAAACTTAACATTTTGCACTCAGATTTACAGCACACCAATAATCGCACCATGTCAGCTGTGACACAAAACTTATGCAATGCTGATCCAAAACCTAATTTATGAAAATGAATGTGGAAAAAGGTTTACAACTCAGATTGTACACTGACACACACGAATTTGACAAAACAGTCCATAAAATTACAAAACTGAGAATTTCATACTACAATTCATACAGTTAAAATATTACAAGCCCACACACAAATTATTTAACATCATACCAGAGAGATTGTTTTTCATTAAAATGCACTGCAAAAATATATTCATCACACAGAAAATGCTAAATATAAAAGTGTTACTACATACATCTATGTATATATATATATATATATATATATATATATATATATATATATATATATATATATGGATCTAGGACAGTTGATCGAAAGACCAACTATCCAAATCCAACCCTACCGAACACCGTTTACCAAAACTGCTTTCACCGAAAAAGCTTTTTTGGTAAAAGGAAGGTAAAACACACACACATACATACACAAAAACAAAAAAAAAGCACATACACCATGTTTATGCAGGGGGGCTTCCCCCTGCACCCCCACACCCCCCTACTTTTATATTCTCACTCCAAGATCACACTACAGTGGAGAAAAGGGAATATTCCCTTATCCCCACTGTAGTCCAATCTCGCCCACTACCACTTCCCCCAGATTCCCTGTACTTTTACGAAAGTTTTGCAAAACTGTGACAGCCCGTTTCATTTTCGGTGAAACAGTCTTTCGGTAGACTGTCCTAGACCCATATTTTATATAAATATATATATATATATATATATATATATATATATATATATCTATATATATATATATATATATATATATATATATATATATATATATATATGTGTGTATATATATATATATATATATATATATATATATATATATATATATATATCTACACACACACATACATCTATACCCGTGGTGGTGGTGCTGCGGTAGCGTTGTCACCTCACAGTAAGATGCTGTCCAGTTCGAGTTTCAGCTAGAGCATCTTCTGCATGGAGACATGCATGAACGGGCATACCTTCGTTGAAGGTTGTGCATCAGGGCTGGTAACTCGGCACGTAAAAATCAACTACCAATCATTAGCTGACCAGAGTTCCGCTGTGGTGACCCCTAACCGGGAAAAGCCAAAAGACACAAACAAATATATGCACATACATACCTACATACACATACTTGCATATCTAAATATCTAAATGCAGAAATAAATAAACGAATAACAAATACATGTGCCCAACATGTTGTGGGAGTACATCGTAGAAATATTAACACATGGCCAGAGCCTGTTAGGCACTCATTTCTTGGGATCATGCCTTACAAGACCACTATGCATGTAATAATATTTATATCATTCACATCTCTTTAGGCCTTATTGCTTGCACATAGTATGACTAGTAACATTTATTTGCCTGTATCTATGACAGCATATTATCTTGCCATCTTTGGTGTTACTAATGTAGCAATACTCAGGAGTAGGGTTTTGTTGAGAAGAATACTCTGGAGTGGGGTCTTGATGAGAGCAACACTCAAGAGTAGGGTTCTATTGAGAACAAAGCTCAGGAGTAGGGTATTGTTGAGGACAATGTTCAGGAGTAGATTTCTATTGAGAGCAATGTTCAGGAGTAGGGTTTTGTTGAGAACAATACTCAGGAGTAGGGTATTGTTGAGAACAATGCTCAGGAGTAGATTTATGTTGAGAACAATGCTCAGGTAGGGCTTTGTAGAGAGCAATGCTCAGCAGTAGGGTTTGTTCTGGACAATGCTCAGGTGTAGGGTTTTGTTGAGAGCAATACTCAGGAATAGGGTTTTGTTGGTCGTGTCTTGCATTTACAGTCTGTCTAGTTGTGGCTGCAATTCACTATACAATTTATTTAAACTACTTATTGCAGAGGAAGAAAACATTGTGAAATAAAGTTTGCTGATTATAAGAAATGTTTTGCACAGATGCTTGTTAAGTCATTAAGTACATACCAACATAATGGACTTGCATACCATCCACAATTGCTTTGATGCTTTTCTAACACAGGCACCAGATCCCTTAGAACCCCAAATAGGATAAAGAAGGCATTGGTAAATGAATGAAAGAATGACTGAATAACAATTTAATCTGTCATCGTGATGGCAGTCCCATACAAATCACATGAGTCTCTAATATGAAAAAAGGCATGAATGTTTTCCCTAGTTTGTACTGTTTTTTTACATACATATATAGCCATTGTCTTAACTTCAGACTTCTGCAGAAGTTACTCTGATGTTTGCTTATGTCTTTTACTTAAACTGCACAGCAAAAAAAAAAAAAGACTTTAACTCGATATGTTTCTTTCTAGGACTGTCGCTTAGCTAAAGTATTCAATGTGCAAAAGAAAACTGCAGTAAACAAGGTTTCTGACACATGATAATACCTCTGCATATCAGCTTCTAATTTAAATAAATCAGTAGAAGCTTAATATATTAAATCTGTTTTCAAAATGGCAGCTCTTCATAAGTCACATGGTTTTCTGTTTAAGTTAATAGTTTAAATATAAATGATACTGTACTAAGAACCACAGCAGGCTACATAACAATGCTCAGATTTGCTATGACATTGGGCTATAAACTATTGCAGGTAGAAAGTGTTGTGTAACAAACAAACTGCTGTGCGGTTTAAGTCTTGACATGCAAGTTGTTTTATACAATCATTACTGTTCAAAATCACCATCCATTATAAACTCTAGCTTGAACCATCACATTTCACAGAATAGTTGCACCTTAATTTTTCACTTTGATATTTCTATCAGAGAATCAAACTTGGAAATTCCAAACATATAAATGAAGTTTGAGTAATACTAGATTCCAAGTAAATTCTCCATAAAAGATTTCAGTCTCTTAAAGGCTAACAACTCAATCTGGGACACTGCTACACCCGACAGTGCTGTTATTATTGTGACAATCTACTAGTTATGTTATACATTAATAATAAACTGATATTTAGTTAGACATTTATTTTCTTACTTACTTACACACACACACACACACACACACACACACACACACACACACACACACACACACAAACACACACACACACGCACACAAACTCAAACACCACACATACACAAACCCATGGACACACACACACACACACACACACACACACACACACACACACACACACACACACACACACACACACACACACACAAACTCAAACACAACACATACACAAACCCATGGACACACACACACACACACACACTCCATCCATACCTAAGAGCAGTTTGTGAGATCGGCAGTTCAGTGTTTACCCCTTAAGCTGGATCTTGGGATGTAGATGTTATCCAGAGCCACTAACAAAAATGAATGCAGACACACAGAAGGGAAATGAAGCAGACAATGTAGCACTGTAAGGCAGCAGTATTAACAACTACACCTCTGTGCCACATCAACAGCCAGCTGCAACTTAAACTAATAAAAATATCAAGGAAATGGTTCTAATAAAATTAAATGGAGTCTGCAGTTGTTTGCTGTATATAACCTGCTTGCTATTCTTTTCTCATCCTCAAGTGTCAGTGCTTTCTTTTGGGCTGCAGGATATTATTCAGTGCTGAGCATATTAACTATCAGTACATACATACATACATACATACACACACACGGGTCCACTTTGTAATCTCGAAAGCTCAAAATCTTGAAATTCAAAAGACTGAGTCCAAATTCTTGAAAGTTCAACATATTGAAAACTCAAAATACTGAATCTCATAATATCGAAAAAAATACAGGATACCAACACTTGCTATACTCCAGCACAAATATATACAGAAAGAAATAAAAGACAAACCATATTAGTCTACTCCAACTATAAGGAGTGGGGCAAGCACCCCTGCACCCCCCCAATGCTACTTAAATATATCAGCTCCGAGATCGTACTTCACTGCACTAACATGAGTTATGTTGTAGTATAACAAGTTAGAAGGGAACATGACTAAGGTTACAAGGGTCTACTTCATATGACCTAAATTTCATTTGACTGAAATTCATTTGACTGAGTCCAAAACACTGAAAGTTCAAAAGACTGAAAACTCATTTGACTGAAACTCATAACACTGACACATTAAAGTAAATGGTATATGTCCTTTTCCCCACTGTAGTGCGATCCTGGAGTTAGTATATATAGTTAGGGGGGGTGGGAGGAACAGCCCCCCACATTGGGTGGTGTGGGTGGTGAAGCCCCCACATAGTTTAGGTAAATATTGTTTTCCGCAAAGAGTTATTCATTGCAGTTATAAATATCCATGTGTATGGTTTAAAATGTATAAAGTATGTGGGGAGCTTCTTCCCACACACACCCTAATGTGGGGGGCTGTGCCCCCCACACCCCCCAACTATATATACTAACTCCAGGATCGCACTACAGTGGGGAAAAGGGCATATACCTTTTACTTTAATGTGTCAGTGTTATGAGCTTCAGTCAAATGAGTTTTCAGTCTTTTGAACTTTCAGTGTTTTGGTCTCAGTCAAATGAATTTCAGTCAAGTGAAATGTAGGTCATATGAAGTAGACCCAGGTTACAACAAGCAGTCATGAAGCACGTAATTATATCTTTGTCATTTTCTTCTATAGAGTTCGATCTTGGAGTTGATATATTTTAGTTGCAGGGGATGTGGGGGGTGCAGGGGGCTTGCCCCCCTGCTTATAGTTGGACAAGAGTAATATGTTTATGTATGTAGTTGTGCTTGAATATAGTAAGTGTTGGTGTACTGTGTTTTTTCAATATTATGAGATTCAGTATTTTGAGTTTTCAGTATTTTGAACTTTCGAGATTTTGGACTCAGTCTTTTGAATTTCGAGATTTATAGCTTTCAAGATTGAAAAGTGGAACCATATATAAACATAAATATTTCAGGCATGGGCAATGATGCCCTTCCATCCTGCCAATATACCAAAACAGTTATTGGCATAATAAGTGTCCAAGTTGTTTTAAAAACTGTCTAAATTAGTGTTTGCTTTTATGTAATTTGGTTGTCTATTCCATGCATCGGTGTTATCAGGACACTGACTGAGTAGACACTGATAAATAAATCAGAATCTAAACTGATTCAACAGACACTGAGGGGTTGTGGCATTCCATTCACTGGGAGTGACTATGTGCATTTAACTTCTTATAATTGGGTTTATAGAATGTTACTGTTATGTTTATTTCTATAACTCTTAAATATTGCTCCTTCAGCCTGCTTTGCTACCAAAACACATGCACTCTTGCATACACCATGTCCATGATTTAGAAATCAGATATCGTTACAATATACACAGCAGAGCCTACCTATGCCTTTCACTTAAACTACGTGCTAAAAAATGTTACTGTGCAAATAACTGCAACAGTGCAAACTGAAAGGGTTTAAACTTTATTTTTATCTCTACCTTGAATTGCTTGCTATTTAAATTGTTTGTTGAACAGTAAAATCATTTATCAATATAAAGTGAAACTTACAAAACAATACCTTCTGAAATACATCCTAGCTGAGAAGAATTGTATTAAATTTTGCAGACAGATTTCATACTGTGGATGGCTATAATCAATGCAGAATAAATGCAGCACTTCTGAGATTGTTTTACATTTGTCATTCATACCTTTTAATCACTTAATAAATATTTCCAAGGCAATGCTAAGTCTGACTGCATGATTTGTTTAAATTTCTTGCTTTATTTTCCCACAGACGTGTTTCTTTTATTATTTTCATAGTAGCTCAGAACTCTGTGTCAGAATGCTGGCTTTCATTAGGCTGTTAATTCATCTAGGAAAAGCAATATTACTCAGTGGCAGCAGATCTTTATTAAACAACATACCCTGAAGTTTAATATTCAGGACAGATTGCACACTGCTAATAAAAGCCATTTACAGGGAAATTGAAAGTTTAACAGATTCCGGTCACTTACTTCAGACATTGATAGCCATAGACCACGCAAGTAATCCTTCTGGAATAATGGAGGTGTTGTCATGATCATTACAACTTCAGCTACAAAATGAAGATTACCTTAAAATACACACACGCACACACTACTTATGGTTCCACTGCTTTACGTCGGCACACCACAATGCTGACAGCCCATTGATCGACTACAAAAGGCCAACATATGCAGATGGTCAACAAATATGATAGAGTGACAATCCCCTGGTGACAGCATAGTCCCTTTCCGCAGGGATTACGGGATCTCAGAGTTTGTATATATAATTCGCAGGGAATCTGTGAGATGCAGAATCTCCCCACATGGGGGATGCAAGGGGGGTTGCCATCCTGCAAAAAAATAATTTTATTTCATTATGTATTTATTTATTTATTTTTTGCATGCATGTATGCAGTTTATTTCTGTCAGTGTTTCCATTGTTGACCTATTTCTGTTCAATGTACTTCCATCAACATTGTGGTGAGTTGACATAATTCAGTAATTCCATGCACATACACACACACAGACACACACACACACACACACACACACACACACACATATATATATATATATATATATATATATATATATATATATATATACACAGTATGTATGCTGCGGTAGTGTTGTCGCCTCACAGTAAGACGCTGACCGGTTCGACTCTCAGCTAGAGTGTCTTCTGCGTGGAGACATGCGTGAATGGGCGTACCTTCATTGAAGGTTGTGCATTAGGGCTTTCAACTCAGCATGTAAAAATCAACTGCCAATCATTAGCGGAGAGGGAGTTCCGCTGTGGCGACCCCTAACCGGGAAAAGCCGAAAGGCACAATATATATATATAAATTTGTGGATGGTATTCATTGTCATTACATCATTACATAGACATGTTAAAGCTGTCCATGCTGTCCACGAATGAGTGCAGCCAAGCCGCCCTGATTCATAGAGGCCACTTATTCTAACATATGATGGCTGAGAATAAGCCTAAGCAAATGAAGTAATATGAGGTGCAAATAAGAAGTTATGCAAAACAGCATACGCTAATGAAACATTATCTTGCCTATCTGTGATTCATAGTGGAATTTTCTTGTTTTCTGCACCATCTACAAATACGTCATATAAAGAGGTGTCTTGCCAATCCTATCTACTTTGCAATCCATGAAAATGATGTCACTTGCTGCTAGCCTTGCTATTAATACGAGTCAGTTGCTTGTCTTGTTCAAGCCAGAACTGCTTGCATCCAGCAGTACTTGCTGGCCAAGAAAGCATAGCTATATGCACAGGGTAACTCATTATAACTTTAATAATCAGAAGATACATGGTAGGTTCAAAGTGGACAGGGACATTATAATGATATTAGTGAGTAAGTATGACCCCCCATAGGGGTACTAGAGGAATGCATGGACTTCCTTCCTTCTGGATATGAAGGCATGCATAACCCTTACTATACTTGCCATGAAAACCTTCCAGAGACAGACTGAGGACATGGGTATCTCACACATTTCTACGTTGAGAACACTGCAGTAGTTCCTGGATGTACTCTTGGCACATATGGATCAGTACATCTATTTACCGTTGTCACCTCAGGACTGAGGCAGGACTATGCATGTTTTTTGGAGGTGGTACATTTACCTGAGCTACTCAGTGTGATAGATTACAGCCATGTTGCAATTAGGGCCCCTTCTGGTCCAGAGGTGGCATGGTACCACAATAGGAAGGGCTACTGTTCCATCAATTGCCGGGTACTGTGTGATACATGGGGGTGCATTACCAATGTGCCTGCCCAGCATCCTGGCAGTGTACATGATTCACGTATCTGGCATACAAGCTCACTCTACTGCTCTTCCTACAGGGTAGCGTGCCGAGTGGCCATGTTGTTGGTAAGTGGAAAATATTTTTGTTTATTTCTTTTATTTTATTTAAGTAATAATTCATGGTGAAATGTATACCTGAATACTAAAGCACCTTTCCTTTGTTTTGTCTACCCTCTGCTATCTGTCTCATTCTTTCTCTCTTTTGTTTTGAGTTTCAGGTGATGCTGGATATCCACTGGAGCCATGGCTCATAACACCAGTGAGAAATCCTAATGGAGCTGCAGAAGACACCTACAACACTTCCCTGTCCCAGACCCATATTGTCACTGAGAGGGTCTTTGGCCTCTTGAAGAGTTGTTTTAGGTACCTGGATGACTCTGAGAGTGCCCTTCAGTATGACCCAGCTACTGTGTACAGGATATTTACTGCATGTTACATTCTGCACAACATGATCATGTACCAGTCTGGTGTGAAATGACCCATTTGATCACTGTAGTTCCCAGTTCCAGTTCTACTATGCCCAATGATGAATGGGAGCCCCATGCAGCCTGCTCACGTAGAGCATATGGCAATGAGGGAAAGAGACAGCATCTAGTCCATAACTATGGACCATGACATTAAGCTTAGTGTTGCCTTTCTTGTAAAAGACACATAAAGTATAACTGAGGCATGCAGTGGCATCTGTTGGCTGTGCTGTGTGGTACGTTGTCTACTGTCATTGTTCATCAGACATTCCTCCTCATCTTTAAATAATTATCTATTTTTTTATTTTCAAACAAGTACTCATATTAGTTGTAAAAATCATGCCTGAGTGCTTACTGACTCTTTTTCAGTGATGTTGTAAGCCATCATATATGGAATAATCACATTTTTAACTGTTTTGCATAATACATTCTAGTGAGGTGTAGGCATATAATGTATGTTCTGATGTGGCACAATTAGTAAACAGTGTTAGTTCAATACTGAACATGAGTTCATACCTTGCAATTGAATGAAAAATTATCATACTGTTTTTTCTATGCAATACAGTTTAAAGTATGCTTTTTCTGTTGAGGAACTGTACATCAGATTATTTTATTTTGTGCACACAATAATATGTAGCTTCAGAGGCAAACAAAATCATATTGTGTGCAATGGTGAGGATGAATTACCAGCAATGGTTGTTTACATGGCAGAATAATCATCTTAATATGGAATTTTCCTATTGGGGTTTCCACGAAAACTTGTGTATTAATACTTCTAAATTGTAAGTTATTGTAAGCTCTAGAGCATTGGTGTTAATGACTGCAATCAAGGCTGGATTAAGACCAAATTGGGCCTGATGCTGCAGCGCAAAAAGGGCTTATTTTTTCTCGGCATTGCTGCATGTGCATTTGACACTCACCGTACATGCACACTCAGACCAACCAAGAAGCCTTAATTGCTTGCAACGTAACCAGCCAGCCTTTATTGAACATGAATAATAATAATGACGTGTCGACGTATTATCGTAACAACTTGAGATTAACATCAAGCTATGTAACATCAACATTCAATAGCAATTGTCTGAAAAGTGCACTTAATGCAGAAAAGGCTAAACCAGATCAACTTAACATAGCCTACCTAGGCATATTGTCACTCTTACTACTGCGCTAGTGCTGCTTACTTATATTGCTATTTTTCGAGCCTTAGCAAGCGCAAATTCTTTGATCGTGTCAGTGAAGTCAAGGCTGCGCAACAGCTCATGCTCAATGCTCATAAGCGCCAGCATGCTTAGCCTTTCCTGCCCCATTGAGGACCGCAGCTCTCCTTTGACTGTTCCCAACTTTGAGAAGCTCTGCTCACCAGAGGCATTGGACACCATCATGCACAGATAGATACGCAACCCAATCTCAATGTTTGGAAATGTCTGAGAAAGATTCAATGATGACAAAATCTTGTACATGGAAAGCTCTGCTGATTCGTTCACAGTCACCGGTTTCTGAGTGCACATAAATGCAGCAAATTGTATCAGCTCAGCCACCAGTGTGTCTTCCAAGTCATCTGGATATGAGGAAACAAGATTCTTAGCTTTGTCTTCAATCTGCTCAATGCTCAATGACGTTAGCTCCGAGAGAAATTCAAATGTTTTACAAATATCGTCATACATCTTCATCAGCTTTTCCAGTTCAGCTAACAGACTGACGATCATGACCAGACATGTCTGAGTTTTGAACGATTCCCTTGGGCTGAGGTCTGCTTTGTTTGCAGTTCCTTCATCAGGCATTCACTTTCGCTTATGGCCTCGACGCTGCTCAGCCATGTATTCACCGTGTTGAACCTTTTCGGTCGCCATCTGCTCATACATGTCAAATTTGTCCCATGCAAACTGAACCGTGTCGACCAGTGATGCCATCAAGCCAGTTGCCATATTCAGGCTGACTGTAGGGTCTTGGAGGCTAATGCTTGTCCTGTTGAGATGGCCAAGGATATCGTTCCAGGCAGTCGCTATAACTGCTGTCTCAAGTTCATCCATCCTACTCAAAAATCCCTCAGCCTGATTTCTCGTATCTGCCTTCTGCTGAAAGCTCATCCAGGACTTCCTGAATGCTCTTCAACCCTTCTACTAGTGCTTTGACAGCATCTGCACAATCACACCATCAGGTTCCAGGCAAACCCTTGAGCATCAGCGTGCAGCGATTCTTTAGTCTGTGCCAGTGATATATTGAGTCAGACAGGAATACATACAGTCCATTGACAAAATCAAAAAAACTGGTACAGCCACCGCAGCTTTCAACAGCCTGATCTCCTACCAAGTTTAGGCTGTGGTTGCAGCATGGAATAAATGCAGTGTATTTCCATTCTTGCTTCACAATTGCCTGGACACCTTTGTACCATCCTGACATGTTTGACACATTGTCATATGACTGGCCTCTGCAGTAAACAATATCCAAGCCTTTTTCCTTCAGAAAGTTCAGAAGTATGGTAGCCATCTGCTCCGCCGCATGTCTCATCATCATAGGCATGAATGTCAGGAACCGTTCAACTGGGCCCGATGGCAGAATGTACCAGATAACAATCGTTAGCTGATCGAGGTGTGATAAAATAGGTGTCGAGTCAATCGAGAAAGAGAAATACTTCGCCTCCTTGGCTTCTTTCAGGATGGTGTCCTGCACCTTTTGTCCCATGAGCTTCACCAGTTCCTCGCAAATTGTGGATTACATATAGGAAACGTGACCTTTCCCATGGTTTGCATACTTTCTAATATAGCTAGCCAGCAGAGTATCATACTCCGCCAACAGCTCAATGATGCCAAGGTAGTTACCATTATGAGCGGAACCTATGATCTCATCCGCGCCCCTTCTAACAAGACCACGCTCAGCTAGGAATATCAGAACGTCAATGAGCCACTTCAGAATCTAGCACCAGTAACACCACTCTTCCTCGACCTGTTTGGCGGCTAGGTAGTCAACATGACCGGCCTCCCTCTGTCGGCTCACAAAGGACAACATAGCCTTGTGATGACCATCGCAGCTTTCATGCATTTTTATTCTGTATTCGCCTGCCCTTCAGTTGTCAAAACTGCCAGAAATTAACTTGGTCGCTTGAACATCACTGCCGCTGAACAACTTGCATGCAATCAGAACACCTTCCCTGTCAAAGGCGAGAAGCACAACCATTGTCTACAGGATTTATTGCCATTGAGCGGATATGTACATACGAAGAAGGTCTTTGTGCATCGATGTTGGAACGACTCACTTGGGTATCACCCGGCACTCTCTTCAAACTTCAGTTCAGTGTGTTGGCAGTCTTTTGAACCTTTCTTGGCCCAATATTCTTGAGTGTCAGCATCGATTTCACCCCACTGTCCCAAATCATTGGTGAAAGCCTCCAGCGTTGGAGCTAGTGCTTCATCAATAGCGTCTCCTTTCACCTCTTCTCTCTCCGCTGAACTTTCCCACTCTTTATTCTCTCTTGCCTCCACAGGCTCATCTTGCTTGGCCTGGTCTTCAGGAGCACTCGAACTTGCAATCGCATCCGACACAGACGATTGAGACAAAGATGCTCGTACTCTGAAGTATGAACTCAATTTTGGAAGTTTTGCCGAAAGCTTTTCTTGTTCTGCTGCTTCTTTCCTATTCTTTTTCACTTTATCCCATCCACTGAGTTGAGAAGCCATAGCAAGCATGTGCAAAACAGTATGAAAGATATCACAAAGTAGACTGTTTAATGTAAAATTGATAGCATTAACTTGAAATCTTCGGTTAACAATAAACACAACGATGTTATAGTTATGTCACAGTGCAAAGAATAATAGTAACTGTATAATAAGTAACGCTGTATATAGGCATCCGAAAGTCAGGCTCCAAATTTCATTCTAAGAATTATTTTGAGGTTAATATAGCAAAGGAAAATTGTTCAGCTTCCAGAAAATTCTCATCTGTTTTCATTTGGGCCTATTTCAGGAATGGGCCTAATGCTGCAGCATCAATAGCACCCACCTGAATCTGGCCCTGACTGCAATCCTATATTATGACATACAAATTTCTTTCCACAGTTCAATGAGGTTTTAAGTTGTACCATTACAGGAATGAAAACACACAAAGCTGAAAAGTGTCCTAAGCCCCCACCCTTTTTAATTTTTAATAACTTATTCCCTTTTGAGATAAACATTGACCTGTGTGTGTCAAGGACAAATTGTAACAGAAATGTCACATATAATTCACAGTAGGTCAAGGTCAAATGTGTCATACACATCTCCTAAAGATTGGCTTGATGATGGTGCAAGTGAGTTTGAAGACAGGCTGTCATGAGAGATAGACGGTGTGTTGGTCTGATGTCATGACCTACTTTATACAGGTGATCCTGCAGACATGATCCAGCAGTGCTGCAGGAACATGATTGGGACCTAGAATGACAGATTCTGCTAGGTGCAGATGATTACTGACATGGCTTGCATGAAATCTATAGTGCTTGCTCCCCATGACTAATTACAGTTACTCCCTTGAGATGCGCTTATAGTCTCGTGATCTACCATCATGTGTGCTTTCAGTACCCTATCATCTGTCCCTTCTAAGATATGAGTCTTGCATGAGTCTGGCAAGTCATAACTAGAGTACGAATGGTGGTGGCCACAGATTCTTGGTGTGCCACCATATTACACATCACTGTGATCATGGCATCATACCTAATCTGTGCTATTTCCATGTAATTCTGGAAATCTTTATGCATGCCTTGGAGGACCCCTGACCATTTCCAGCTGACTCTCTGTGGCAGTGCGCTGAGCCCTAACAATGTCACAGCACATTTGCTGCTGGGCAGCTACTGCTTTACATGTTTCCTGGGGTAGCTGTAACAAATTCCTGCACCTGGCTCTACTTTGTAAAAGTGTCACTGTACACACTGTTACCTATGATGTCTGCCACTATCCTGAAAGTGTTTGTCTGGGTTTGGATATACTTGTGTAGAGAGACATGGCTTTTCTCCCTGTACAAGCATGAGTGTAATGTCAACATGTGCTTAACTTTGTGATACACTGTCACATCCTGCAGAGTTACTAACATATTCTGTGGTGTGAGATCCTTGCATTAAACTTGGGGACTGCATGCTACTTTCCTCAGGCTGCATCATACATATAAATATGTCATCCTCATCATCATCATCATCATCTTCATCATCATCATCATCTTCTTCTTCTTCTTCAACAGCCATGTTGCTACTGATACTCTCCAAATTTCAAGGCATATTTAAACTGTTTGTTACTCCTGCTGACTCTGTGAAAAGTGATTTTTAAACATTATTAATAAAGAAATAGAACACACTACTGTGTCCTTATTAAGGAGGTGTGAAGGACACTTAACATGCCCACTGCCTACCCAGTCATTCTGTGTAGATGTAGAAGGTTCCCCTATTAATAAGAATTATCATATGTTTGACATAATCATTCCATATCAACATTCAAATTTCTATACAAATAGGTAATACTGTTTTTAAACAAACCTTCCAGAGGAGGGGAGTGTTGCTGCTGCAGACAATGGTAGTAGCCAGCGTCCACACCATCTGTGATTATTTCAGTACCATTATCATGTGTGTCATAGTCATCCCCATGGATGGAGAGGAGGCATTCTTCATCTATTGTTAATGGGAATACTATACTTGTTAGAACACCCCCCCGCAATACTGGTATGAACAATTGCATTCTGCCTTGCTTTGTTTCTAGCGCATCTTACCATATCATTTGCCCTCTTCTTGCACTATATTAATCCATGCTTTCTGCCACCCACTATATTAATGTCCAGGAAACCTTGATTCCAGGATTTTGTCATCTCAGCTTGTTTGAGCCCCCCTCTTTACCAAACAGAAGGTTGCCATATGGCTGCCATGAGGATGCAGTTTTTCTTATGTCTCACAATGTCCTTTCTGTGCCTTGATTCCTTGTTTTGTATCATTACTGCACATAAAAATGCCACAGTCATACAAAAAAAAAGTCTGCTGTAATCATCAGTCAAACAACATGACAATGGTCATGTGTGCCTGTCATCCTCATAGAAAAAAGTTAGGTAACACAAACCCCATAATTATGTACACATGCAAAATCTCAGTCCAGCCAAGTAACGTATGTGCTATACTAACATCTGCAGTATCATAAATACATTCAGAACAGTAAAGCAATCACTTTGTTAACAGACCCATCCTTCCCCCAGCACCTACCATTTTCATGTATTCATAGATCTGCCATTTTACATTCCTCACTTACACTCAGAAATCTCCAAATAAATACATATGTATGTTCAGCTAACAGCACATGCTAACCACTTCAGTAAATCACAATTAAAACATATATGTATGCACAATCACTACATGACACCAAAGCAAATGTTTTTTTCAGTGATTACTATTGATTTCCACGCTGCTGTAATGATTTTCCTCTACAAATGACAGATTTACACTATTCACTAAAGCCATGGTATCATCATATCAAGAAAATAAACATTTCTTTAAGATAACTCACTAATTTTGCATCATTTTCAATTGTTTCTTTTAAAATTTCAATATTTTTATTATTTTTCTTACTTCAAGTATTCTGCAGTTTCCTAAGTCATTTGCTACCTAACTGAAGCAATCACAAGTTAATATGGTGGTATTAAACTACTCCACATAAATTCAGACCCATTTATACATTTTGTATGCAAATTAAGTCCTTTTACATTTATCTGTATGAATCGCAGTAATACATAAATGTGTAAGGCCACTTGTATTTCTGCAAACCACCACCCTCACCCCCACAAAAAAAAAAAAAAATATATATATATATATATATATATATATATATATATATATATATATATATTACTACTGTTCTACTGCAGTAATAAATGACATTCAGGTATAATACCTTTAAAAAAGTAGCAATGGTCAGCAACTGTAGGTTATAAAAAGAAAAATGATGATTGCATACTGTTTATTATCCACCTTAAAAATGAAATGTGAATGCATTCCTTTAATAAAAAGAACATATAGTTAGCAAAGCATTTTGGTTAAACCGAACTTGTCAGTAATAACAGTACTAGGTCTACTGCCCCTGCTAGTTAACTGGGATTGGTTAAGGTAAAGTCACATCCTACAAGGAGTGGTTCTAAACTTGTGAACAGACTGTTAATACTTTATTCATTCTGGTACTAGCAGTGACACTTCTAATGAAGGCAGCACCTGTGAAGACAAGAGGTTGTGGTCTAAGCTGGTCTGACAAGGAGACCCTGATAACGGTCATATCTGGATAAGATCCAGGTATGCACACGAGGTTCTGACCTTACTGAGAAAAAAAATCACATGTATAGAAGTTATAGAAGCTATCCAGATTTACCAAGCACTGCATGTATTGCTTGGTCTCTGAAAATTTTCAAAATTTTTTTGGACTATTTTAGTGATTTCACAACCAATTAGCAGAGTGTTTTAATTAAATTAAGTAGTTTGCATGACTCAAACAGATGATTAGACAGACATTTTGACATCTGAGTGTAGAAAGTGTGCTTCTTGAATGACTGTTACCAATTATCACTGTATTTTAATTTAGTTCAGTAGTTTGCATTATACAAATAGCTGATGTGAGACATGTTGACAAATGAGTGTGGAAAGTGAGCTTCTAAAATCAACTCCAGGCTGTGCGCTATGCAATACATATTGCAATCACTCGCCATCGATGTTAAACAGAATCACATATAAAAGTATTATCTCTTCAAGTAATAATTACTCTACCATAAGGAAATTAAATCTAATAATTACAGGTATTTTTTAGGCACAAATAAATGCATAAACAGTTACTTAGTTAATAAGTTAGGAAAATAATGAAAACGTATCTCAAAGTCACACCATGTCTGCCAGCAACATACAATCATTTTATTAAAATGTCGTTTGGCAATATAATTTTATGAGCCCTCAAAACAGGAGTTCCACTATTTGTGACAAACTGATTTTTTATG
The DNA here is from genome assembly GCF_019279795.1 of Protopterus annectens. NCBI lineage: Eukaryota > Metazoa > Chordata > Ceratodontiformes > Protopteridae > Protopterus > Protopterus annectens. The sequence goes on along the minus strand of NC_056728.1, from coordinate 1,416,057,524 downwards.
TATATATATATATATATATATATATATATATATATATATAGTGTGTGTGTGTGGTATTACATGTGTGTGTGTGTGTGTGTGTGTGTGTGTGTGTGTGTGTGTGTGTGTGTGTGTGTGTGTGTGTGTGTGTGTGTGTGCATGTGTGCGTGTGTGTGTCTGTGTGTGTGTGTGTGTGTGTGTGTGTGTGTGTGTGTGTGTGTGTGTGTGTGTGTGTGTGTGTGTGTCTGCGTGTGTGTGCATGTGTGTGTGTGTGCGTATGTGTGTGTGTATGTGCTCAAGCTCATGTGTGCATGGTATTACACATGTGCAGTAACTTATTGATGTGACTAGCCTTCTTCACTTGAAATGAATGGATACCCAAAGCTTTGTTTTGGAAAATGTTTACAATTACTCAATTGCGGTGTTCGGCAATTGTTAGCAGCATCCTATAAATTATATAATCATAGTCTGAATCAGATCCAGTTTATAAAGTGTGCCAGTTCCTAATCTTTTCAGAACTGCAAATGCTGCATTGTTTTTTCTCTTTTCATTTTCAGTACACACATGCCTAATCTCATTAGTTGTTTTAAGTTTATCAGGTTTGGTTCCAGCACCACATACGAAACACTACAGCAACCAAAACAATAAAATTTTGGACTGCAATGTTTATTTATCACTAGTTCTCAAAGCTCATGTAGCAAGTCAGAAGTAAAAATAAGCTTCAAGACACATTAGCCTTTCATAAAAGTGCACTTTTTATTCCAAAATCTGAAAATCAATTGCTTCTTTATGCACAAACATGCTTATATCATAAAAACTAATACTGGCCTGGGTGTCATTTATTAAAGCAACGTACAGTGCTATCATATCAATATGCACAGACCTCAATATGATGTGCAATATATTATAAAGCAATCAGATGAAGCTATGGCATACACTGCCATTATACTTTTTTTTCTAGCTGCTTTTTCCCTCTTTTCCTGCCAACCATCAAGCCTCTGCCTATTCCCTAGTTATGAAGAATTTTCACACCCATTATGGGTAAGAGTCAACTGGAAGGTCCACCACTGAGGTAGATCTTAATGAGTTTGTGCTGTCACTAGCATCCTGGCAATGAGATCATCTTGTATAAGCCCATAACCTGCCCATGGTGAGTGTTGCTCGTTTGTCTCTAACACATATGACAGAAGGCTTGGGGTTTCATTTAGATACTTTAATACACAGAAATACGTCAGGATGGATACCAGCATCTTTAAATATGAACAAACTAGTTAACAGACAGACCTTACATACATACATGCTTTCATCTCAACAGCTAACTATAAAATGGCAGTCAGACTTGCACATGCTCAGTATTTATGCACTTGTGCAAGCCCTTGGATAGCTTCCTAGAGGTATATACACACATATTGATCTACATCCTCCCTCTTAAGAAGATTGCCCTTTATGCAAAGCAATTTTAGAGTTAGACATGCATTACTATAGACATTAGAAACAAAACATGATGTTCATATCCAAGTTGCTTCATACCTGCTGCAGTGTTTAGAGATGCGACCATATCTCGTAACATAACAGTTGGCATGAAATTTAGCAACAGAGACAGTCTGCTGTGCACAACTCATATCAGGAACCTCTGGATTCATCACAGGAACAGGGATGTCCTCTGGAACTTCCTCAGGAATTGGAACACCGGACAACTCACTCTGAGATAAAGACTCTTTCTCACAGACTATGTGCTGTGGTATAGGCTCAAACACCGATCTCAAATGCTTCCAATTCCACTTAAAATCTGCTCCTTCTGATTCCACAATGTACAATCTCGGCTCTGGACCAATATTCTTCATAATACCAAAACAATCATAACCTTTGCATCCTTACCACATCTCCTTCTCATAATGGATTGAGCAGTTTACTGGTGTTATCATAGTAGGACTTCTGGGTTAAGCGTGTCTTCAACAGATTGGCTTTCACTGATCTGTTATTCTTATTTTATTTATTTAACATATGTTTACTGGGAAAGTCTGATTTGGAACAAAGCCAATTTTCAAAAGAGGCCCAGGGAGAAACACTGCAGACACATGTCTTTAAAAAGTGGGAGGAAACCCACAGGGAGGACATGCAGACTCTGCACAGAAGGCACCCCAGCTGAAAATCGAACAAAACTACCTCTTGCTGTAAGGTGACAACGCAGCCACTGTACCACTGCGCCATTCACTCTTGACACATGGAACCAATAACTGACTACTGATTGATAATGTGGTTCTGGTTTGCCATGACAGAAGTCTCTGAGCAGGTGAACCAAGATATTTATCGGGAAGAACATTTCTGAGATTCAAGAGATTCAAGAAAACATCACTATTATCTCACTCTGACGTCTCTAGTAACTGCTTTGCATTTTGCACTGCATGTTCTGCAAAACCATTTGACTGCAGGTACTCTGGACTACTTGGTACATGAGTAAAGTCCCATTCTTCCGCAAATCTTATGAACTGTTGGCTTGTAAACTGTGTGCCATTGTCAGAAATAACTCTGTGTGGGCTCATACAAAGTAGTATGGGAATCTGCTTTAGCTGAAGTGGTTCCTTCTGTTGATGTGGCTTAGTACTGCTACATACTGAACAAGATAAAAGTGCTTTCTCAATGTCTTGTGACATAGAAGGCCTAAATACTGCTTCTCTTGCCCTAATTTTGGTAGAATTGACTCTTGAGTGACCGCAATGCAGGATATTAATGTACTCTGGTTGCAAGGACATTGGAACAATTACTTTCAGACCTTTCATTATGATACCTTTGTCAGACAAACTCTCATCTCTGTATGGAAAATAAGGTTGCGCTTCTTGAGGTAAACTAGATTGCTTTGACAACCATCCTTGTTTGATAAAGTGGTTGAGCCTTTGTAAAACTGGATCTGTGGCTGTGTGATCTCTCAGTGCATCAAGATGTATGGAAGAAATAATTTTTCACTTCCATGACTTCAAAATCAAGGTTCTCGTTCTCATGCTGTTCTGTGGTGTTTCTGGGTGACCTGGATAATGTATCAGCATGCTAAAGAAGTTTGCCTTTCTTGTAGATAAGACTGAAATTATATTTTTGCAATCTCAGTATCATGCATTGCAGTCTGGCTAGAGGTGAATGCATAGCCTTTCTCAAGATTGTGACTAGAAGTTGATGGTCTTTTTTGATCTGGGTAAGTCTACCATAAACTTAATCATGGAACTTCAAACATGCAGACACAATTGCCAAAAGCTCTTGCTCTATCTGGGCATACTGTATCTCAGTTTGGGTAAGAGTTCTCAATGCATAGGCAACAGGTTGATCCTCTTGTTGAATGACTGCAACAAGACCAAAGTTTGAAGCATCACAGGAAATGTAACTGGTTTGTGAACATCATAATATCTGAGAGTTGGTGGGCTAACAATTCTCTGTTTCAGGACATCAAATGCTCTTTGGTGTTGCTCTAACCAAGACCAGGATACAGCTTTACATTCAGCTTTCTGAGTGGTGCTGATAGCTGGCTCAAGTCTGGAATGAACTTGCCTAGGTAGTTAACCATGCCAAGAAAATGTTGCAGGGCTTAAACATTGTCTGGTGCTGACATCTTGAGAATGGTTGTTTGCTTTGAAGGGCCTGGTTGTAAGTCTGCACTTGTAAATAAGTGACCAACATAAGTAACTTCTCATAGCCTGAATTTGCATTTGTGTGGCTTGAGCTTAAGATTCACTTGACATGCCCTTTCTAGAACTTTTCTGAGGTTTCTGTCATGCTCAGCTTCACCATGACCTCCTACTAGTATGTCATCTACTATAATAGCACAAGGATACCGAGAAATAATTTGCTCCATTGCACACTGAAAGACTTCACTTGCAGAATTTATCCCAAATGGCATTCTGAAAATTCTGTACCTGCCAAATGGACTACTGAAAGTAGTGAACAATGAGGATTTTTGTCAAGCTGAATTTGCCAAAATTAACTTTTCACATCTAAGACAGAAAAAATAGTGGCATTTGGCATTAAGGCTGCGACTTCTTCAACTGTGCACATTGAACGATGAGGTCTTTTTAATGCTTTGTTCAAATCCCATGTGTTAATACATACTCTGATGTCATCTGAGCTTTTCTTATGAGCTACTATCACAGAAGATACCCATTCAGTTAGAGTTTCAACTGGACCAATCACACCTTGGCGTACCGTTTTATCTAACTCGGCTTTGACTCTGTCCTGCAAGGCAATTGGAACTTTACGTGCTGACCTGATAACTGGACTGACACCTCGGTCTTACTTCATGGAGTACACTACTGGAAGTTTACCTAGTTTGTCTTCGAAAAGATCAGCATAGGTAGAAAAAATTTACTGGGTGAAATTAGAGTAGTGGTCTTTTATGCTAACATGATGGACTTCCTTGTTAAAGGAAAGCAGTCCCATTTTCAAGCTGTCTCTGAACCCTATTAATGACTGGACATGCCTCTTGACCACATAGAATAATAAGTCATACCTTCTTCCAGCAGAGTAACATGAAAGCACTAATGAGCCTTCAGTATGAATTTCTTCACCTCCATAAGCAGCAAGCTTTGCACACCTTTCCACATCAAGCCTTTCACTTTACATACTCTAGCAAATGTTTCTCCAGGCATAACATTGCATTTCGAACCTGTATCAACTTTGAGCTCTGTGGGTTTGCCATTTATCTGAACAGTGCAAAATACTTTATTCTTGGCCCTCAAATATACTGCCTTGACTGTTTCATGAAGCACTGACACACCATCAACATAAAGAGTGGCCTGTGACCCTACTCCATAGCTTTCTAATTGATCAAATTGTTTCTTAAAATGTTTCTTTTTAATAAAAGAATGTGAGCCTTTTGATTTACAAAACCTTTTTAAATGATTCCATTTATTGCATTTGCGGTATTGTTGACCAAAAGCTAAACATTTCTCCCTTTTAGATTCATTACTTCCACCACAATTATGACAATTGGCAATGAAACTAGGTTGGGACCCATGCTTTGAGTTTGTTGACTCACTTTTATGCTTCACTGAGACTGTGTGAACTCTGATATTTGCTAGAAAGTTCTGGGGTGTACCAGTGAGTGCTGCAGGGGACACAGTTGTGGCCATGTGCTTGGGCCTGTTTCTTTTAACCACGTGAGCATACTATCGACATGAGCTTTATCATTGTGCCTTCTAGAACTATTCTCATTTGCAAGCATATTTGTGTGCTTTTCTGTAAACTCATATATCTGACAAAATTCAATGGCCTTATTCAAAGTTAAATCACTGTCACAAAGCAAAAGCTTTCTCACAGCATCATCTTTTATGCCACACATAAGTCTGTCCTTTATCAATTCATCCCTTAAGTTACCAGATCTGCATGTTTTAGCCTTATTTCTCAGGTCAGTTATATATACTGCAAAAGTTTTACCAGGCTTTTGAGCTCTTGTGTAAAATAAGCGTCTTGCCATTGTAACCTTTGTCTGGGGGTTACACATTTCTCTAAATTTATGTTTTAAGCACTCAGAGCCCTCCCTTGACTCTGCTGATACAACAATATGATGGTTTCTCCCTCTGCTGTATAGATAGCAGGTGCATACACAAATGAACACTCTCTTTCAATGGCTTCTGACCCAGCTAAATTATGTAGAATAAATGCCTTTGTACAGTCATCTTTATCAGAAAATGCAGCCTGTATGAAAATGTCATACACTTGCTCTAACACTCTCCAGTTCTCAGCAATATTACTGTCAAACACAAGTGTACAGGGTTTTTGAAATCCATCTGCCATGCCCACAAAGTATACACAAACAGACTGAAAATATGGCCCTTGTAATTATGTATGAACAAACTGTTCTGTGAGCTTGTAACAACATTCAAATGTGCAATAAACTCTTCAAAATACTGTACTTTGTGAAATAAGCCCTTTAATGGCTGCAGTTTGCGAAATAACTTTAACACTGCACAGACATGAGAATACGTTATACACTTCTGATAACTCGAATATCTTTGCTTAATATGAAAAATATATGCTTTGCAAAAATGTGGTTGTTTCCCCTTATTTTATTTGTTTTATGCAATGTGTACTTTATTTCAAACATTTTCCATATTAATTTGAATATTTTTAGCAATATCTTACATGTCGGTTTATGCAAATATCGTTTAGAGCATTCTGTATGCCCCATTGCATATTATAGAAAAAAGAAATAGCGCTGAGCAAATTTTAATATCTGAAATTCACTTCTGACCTGTTTTGCGAAGTTTGTACATTTTAGGGATGATCCACTACTGTATATTCCACCAGCTCTAAGCAAGTGCTTTTAGTTGTTTTAGCCATGCCACCGCTAACTCCATGCCCTTTAGACATGCCACTTCTGGCTCTAACACATATGACAAGAAGGCTTGGAGTTTCGTTTAGGCATTTTAATACATAGAAACACATCAGGATGGATAGCAGCATCTTTAAATACGAATTAACTAGTTGATGGGTTACACGAATCACTATGGGTACTCACACTGCCCTTTCACTGTGCGTGCATACTTTTGTGCATTGACTAATGATGGCTACACTATCAGGCAAGCAGCTTGGTAAGTCATAAGGCCATTCCCCAAAGGAATGCTGCCCATCTAATGAGAACCTGTAGCTGTGAGTGTCCTAATTCTCGCCATCCTTGACTCCAGGATTGGCATGCAGACCCTCCACTGCCAGTGCCGTTGAGTCACCTGGGTCATGGTCAGGACTTTAACCCTCTATGCATTTAGTGCTGCCTCACACAGTAGCACCATTATATGAAAAATGGTACAATACTGTTGTTTTTTTATAATTGTTACTGTCTAATTTAGTGACAAAAATCTCTCATATTTAAGCAAATTTATAAATGAATCTAAACAAGATAAAGAGTGTATCAAAAAGTTAAAATTCAGTTCTTCTTTTGCTGAAAATGTATTTCAGCATAAATGCTCTTATGCCTAAAGTTGCTTTAGTTATACCCCTAAATTTGAATTCACTACAAAAATCAGCTGCATGTGTCTCAGGTAAGTGGTTATGCAAAGCATTTGACTTATTTTTGTTTCTAATCTTTACCTCTCTTGTTGCACTATTCAGTATAACAGCATCCTCATGCACATGTTATTAAATGGGTCTAGTGCTACAGTTTACAAAGTTCCTAATTTGGTACTGCCAAATGTGGAGTCAATTTCATAAACAGACTACCCACACCAATAACCTTACAATTAGAAGTGTCTACACTCAAAACAGGCATTGATGCAAGACGACAGTGAGTACATAGACTCTAGCAATAATCTATGATGTCTAAATAGCCTCTCACTTAAAGAACAGCCATTCTTTTAAGAAGACAACACCTCCTCTAGTGCATTCTATCTCAATCTGTTAGCTAACTTTAGCACAACCAATGCTTATTAAAAATCTCTCAGAAAATGTAAAGAGTGGTATGTAGTGACAAATGTGAGAACAAAACATTCTGACTGCATTTTTTTCCTCTATATTAGGCCTTCCAGAACTTCAGAAGTATAACCCCATTCAGAAAATCTTTGCCTTCCATCTAATACCTGTTGATTGTGTAGTTTAGACAAGCTGCATTTTGTCTAAGCTCTCTCAAGCTGTGAATCATACCTGTCAACTGTGCAGATTTTTGCCTTATATTTTTGATCTGCTCCTCATAAAATGTGTGATTTTCTGGCAAATCACTGGGATGATGTGAGCACTGATGTCATTAAATAATGATAATGACGTACATTAATGTCTCAGACTTCACTGATGTCATTAAATAATGATAATGACGTACATTAATGTCTCAGACTTTATATCCTTCAGAAAAATGCACCCCAAGACAAATCCTATTATTCTAGCAACTGTCTAAGTTTATAAGAGCAATATTTAAGATCTGTCCCTATTTCTGGGCCTTTGTCCCCCAGTTCTGTTAGGCTTTGTCCAGATTTTTTGTGCTAAAAGAGGTTGAGCGATATGGTGAACATTCTTTTATGTAATATGAGGGAGGTGGCGACTATTGTAAATGATCCACTACTGATAAAACAGACAAACCGCAATAAACGTTGTAACTTTTTATTGATTGTGAACCCATAAATATAACCATATCATCACTAATTCATGCAGTGACAGTGTGATCAAATTTTCCTTTTTGATCACCCATTTTTGGTGGCATACCAACCGCCTCCCCTGATGACCTTGTTGAAGCACCATTCTGGCACCTGTTCCCTTGGCAGCATAGTGCCTGCCTCTGTTCACACTACTATAAAGTCTAACACAGTCCAGAAGGCCCAGAAAAGCAAGGGGAGAATGCATCACTCCATAGTGGCCCACCAGACATACCTGCCTGCCCCCAGCAGTGTTTATAATGGAGTAAACCATAAAACAGAACATGCTTTAAAACTGTACACTTGATAAACATAAGCTTATATGAATAGAATTGGATTTAATGCTTGTGAACAAAATCATAGCAATTTTGGAATTGCTAATGACAAATGCAGATAAAATAACTGAAAACCATTGTCTGATAAGTGAATGCTGTTTTGTCTGGCAAGTGAATACTGTTGGACCTAAACAAAACTGGGCCTCAGTCCTAGTCTCATTGCTCTACTACATGAAAATGCAATGCTGAGGTTGCTCTTCAAATTCTTTGGTTGATGAATTTCCTAGTAGCTTCCCCTTCAGTAAGATATTGCTTGTTGTTTCAACATAGTCTGGGAATTATGGGAATTATGGCCGACTAGCCAACGGTGGTATGATGTGCGGAATGCCACGTTGTTGCTTTAAGGAATGTAGCACAGGGTAAAACTGCTAACAGCACAAATCAGAAAAATCTTTCCACACCACCTCTACTTCAGATGGGTATAAACTCAATTTGAGGGTCTTAATGATGACATCCTGGGTGTAGCAGAAACGAACAAATGCCCAGTAATTACCACCCCTCATGATCAATGCGAAAGGAATCTAGAGTTATTATAATATCGATAACATTACTTTACATATTTCAAATAGGCTGAGGATGAGCAGTGCCTCACCATTTTTTTCTGTTCAATAGATCGCCACTCTCAGGCCAGATCAGTGGCTCTGCTGATATGAAAGGAATGAGAGGGGGATAATCCCCTGTATCAGAATACTCTGTATTGCAAGAGCCCTGTGAATAAAATTACTAAATCCTCTGGGAGCAATAACCCTATCCTGTGAGTCTTTAAAAATTAAATCTAAGAAAGAGTTTGATGTGTACAGGCTAAACAAAGTGTTTTGCCAGACAATACATAGCAAGCTAGAGATATACCAGTTCAATCTGACTAACTGACCCTTGCCCACCTCATCAGTCTTGGAATGTCTAAGCCATATAGACACAGTATGATCAAAAGTGCAAGCTTCCCCCCAAGTAATGTCATAGAGGAGTTCTCCAATGTGGAAATACATCCAAGTAACCTGTGTTGCATGAATAGCATAGGCATGATAATTTGGCATAGTTTTCTGAAAACCTGCCAACAAACTGGAGAGTAAATTTTTATCAATAGAGCATCTACTGCCACTGCCACAAACTAAAACTCTGGCCCAACCTTGTGTTGCTCTGGAAACTAACTAATACTTAGAATAGTCTGGCAGAGCTAATGTTTTAGCATAGAAACTAATAGCTGGCAAATGTATGCAGAGTTTTGAGCGTCTTCTTATGACAATATTTAGAGAGTAAATGCTGACAGATGTGTGCATGTGCCCAAAGGTATTGGCTGCTGCCATTCCTACTGCAAAGTGAAAATGCATAAGACTTCTTAGTGCCGAGGGACCAAGACTGTGACATCAAGAAGATCTCTAAAATTTGCCTATCAACCATAACACTTCCAGTATGGGAATGGGCAATTCTTGAGCTTCTGGTGCCAATATCCTGAATCTGCTGATTTGTAGATGAGAAAGACAGTCATATATTGTGCTTCACAGAATATACAATGCTTTAAATGTAAATTTATTCACAAACTGTGAAGGTAAATTGCTTTACAAAGGGTTCACCAAATTGGACTTGGAAGTTCTCTTAACAGGTACTTGTACAACCACTTGATTGTCAGAGTGAAGGACAATTCTGTGTCCTGCCATGCCACAGTAGCTACCCATAAGGGCATGAGTTCTAAAGATGTGAATTTCTTTTAGGACACTAAATGGTCACAATGTAGAACATGAGGAGGAAAACTAATGGTCCTGAAATACATCCCAAACCAAATCCCCCAGTTGTATCAGCCACCTTGAATACTATGCCAACAAGTTGTCACCAACTGCTGTAGCATAACTTGTATGGACAGCTGCAATAGCCACAGGTATGTGTGTATTCACAGTGCTGACAGAAATGTTTTTATTGCCCCCCCCCCAGAGTACATCAGTGGATTACTTCGTAACTTTTGTTTGTCAAGTTGCAGACCGCTTTCTTCTGCCTCAGTCACCAGGTAGGTGACCCTTTCTTAATGTTTGTTCCTATGCATAAACAAACACTGAATTTTTTATCTTTAGTTGAGTCTGCATTTGTGATACCTTATTATCCCACTTATGGGTGTTCTTCAGCAAGGGCATAGTTAAGGAAAAGTTATGGCCATCTTCAATATCAGCAATATGAACATAGCAACCCTAAAGGGACTCAGTAGTGCTAATCAGTGTGATGCTGCCCCCCCCCCCAAAAAAAAAAAATGAAGGTTAGAAAAGGAAAGTAAAAATGATAGAGAAAAAATAGAGGGGGTACCAGGATATTGTGTAAGACATGCAAGGGCAGAGAAATGGTGCGATGTGTCTGTATCTCCCTTGGTTTTAAATCTGAATTAATATAACATTTTCCTTGTTCATTAAATTTAAGATTTTTGTTTTGAAATGTTTACATAGATATTTTTATACTCCACGTAGACTCCAGATATTTTTTATTCAGATAAACAGCAAATGTTGGAGGTGTGATGGGGAAAAAAAAGGTACTTGGGAACATATTTTCTGGGAGTGCGGTGGGATGACGGACTTTAAGTATTCCTTGCGGGATGCACTATCAGTGATGCTGCATGGGCAGATTGGTGTAATGACAGAGAGGATTTTTGATACAGAATTAGAATTGCCTAGAAATGGTAAAGCCTACTGTGTCTAATTATGGTGGCTGCCAAAAAAGCAATTACTAGAAAATGGAAATCAAAATATGAAACAACTATATTAGAAGTAGTGAACATAGTAACAGAGATAAAACAACTAAAATGGAGATCTTTAGAAAATGGTGGGAGCAAACAACACAGGAAAAATGGGAATTGTGGGAGCAATACATACAGGGGAGGAATGAGGTTTAAAAGAAGGCAGGACCTAAATGAACTATGTAATGTTTGACTGAAAATGATTGGGTAGATTATAAGTGATGTATAATGTTTGCAACTGGGAGTGTGTCAGTATGGTTTGTGATGTAGAATGCTTGCAACTAGGATTATGTCAGTGTGGTTAATTTTCATTTATATAAATTTATTATTGCTTATGTCGTAAGGAATAGTTTAATAAAGATATTTCGTGTTTAAAAAAGGGGCAGGGATTGAATATTTTATGCAATGTTGCTTAGGTTATATAATATATAGCAATATATGTGAACTATGATGTTTGTTAATGTTAATACAATTTAATTACTTTAGTTGTTTGTCTTTTCCCGGTTAGGGATCACCGCAGTGGAACTCTAGTCCGCTAATGACTGGCAGTTGTTTTTTATGGTGTCGAGTTGCCAGCCCGATGCCCAACCTTCAACAAAGGCACACCCATTCAACGCATGTCTTTCGAACACCCACTCAACCGTGGGGAGGACATGCAGACTCCACACAGAAGGCACTCCTAACCCAAGCTGAGAATCAAATGGGAGAACCTCTTACTGTGAGGCAACAATGCTACCACTGCACCACCGTGGAAGTACATAAATGTAAATCTGAATATGTCACAAGTGATAATTCAATAAAAATGTTTAAAAAAAAACATTTTCCTTGTTCATTTATCTTTGATTTACAGTGCTTTGGCTCCACCTACATTTTCATATACTGAAATAAATTACCCCCTTTATATTGACTAGTGTACATAACCAAAGGGACTTCCACTGTGCTGTAACTATACAGAACAATGTTTATTCCACATAAAGTATAATGCTTGTTTTATTCCAAAAGCAGAGAAACTTCCAAATCAATGTAAACATTAGTCTCTGGTGTACTCATGCAGATGTCAAGTGGCACAAAGATGGTATTCAGTCCTACAGTGCATGAGGGAAATGGGCAGTTATGGCATATTCATAAGCAATCATGCTGCAAATTAAAGGTGATGGGAAACCTTCTGTGCCATCTCACTAGTAAAATCATCAGCACTTTGAATTCATTATACCAGCAACAGAAATTATGTTTTCAGTACCATATCATTACCTCAGTTTACTGACTGGAATTTATATTTGATATTAAGCTAAATAAAAACAAATACAAGACTCAACTGTCATGAAAAGGTTGCAGGACAAAAGTGCTGCAGAAGTCTACCAGTAGGGACAGCAATTATAGAATTTTTAACACATTTATTATTTCTGCAATTATAGCATCCATCTAGCTTACACAACCTATTACTACCGCTGCTGAAGGAAAATGATAAAACACTTGATTTCCATTAAAAATAAAACCAAAGACAGAGTTCTTCCCAACAAAATGTTTGTCAACAAAAAACTACCATGTCAGCTTGGCAGTAGAAGTATCATTACTCACACAAGGCCTCACACACTGAGTTTTGATGTTTTACAGGACAACAATATAGAGAAGCTGTGTGTTATTAGGAATCTAAAGACATTACTCATACAATCTGTCAAGCACAGTGATCCAGGATTATGGTCTGCTGAAGGGGAAATCGTATAAAGTAATTGAAAAGAAAAGCCTAATCAGAAATGGAATGAAAGTTTATTTTCAACAAAGTGTACTTCAGAAATGTTCTGGGATTTTGCCATTTTGATAAAGAAACACTGGAGTGAATTTGGAGAGAAAGAAAGGGGGGGGGGATGGAGAAAGCAAGAGAAATTCAACTTAATAGCTACAGCTTCTATTAGGTTAGGATATTTTGTGGTTCCAGTAAAAAAACTGATTAACAGTAGGTCATTACAGCTCTGTGGATATTGTGTTAAGAGACATAAAATCCAGTAAAACAAAATATACATTTTCCAAGCAAGATCAAGATGCCCTTGAGTGGCATAAATTAGTTACTGATATACATGTAACCAGGGTTTCTTGCTGCACGTTGTATAAATAAATCAATGAATTGATAAATAAATAAATAAATGTTATAATGTCTTGACAGTCCTTTGCTGAAATGACTTTATACTAACTGAGAACTACAGTTTACAGTAAAAAAGTGTGATCTCTACTTAATTTGGGCTGGAGAAAGTCGTCATCTTATTCATGTCTGCATTAACAGTGGGTCATTGCCTACAATTTGTAATAGTGGTCCTTATTATAGCTGCACGTATCAGGGTTTGTTCTCTAGTAATTGTCCTGTTAAGAAAGTACCTAGAAAGTGCCTTGCAGGGCACTGATAAGTTTTGTTCAGATGCAGAAGCCCCCACCCCCTCTTCTTACACAAACACACACACACACACACACACACACACACACACACACACACACACACACACATGCACATGCACACACACTCATGCATATACACACATGCACATGCATGCATACATGCACATAAACCCACATGCACGTACACACCCACATCCACACACACGCACATGCACTCATGCATATGCACACATGCACATACACACCCACATACACACACACACACACACACACACACACACACACACACACACACACACACACACACACACACACACACACACACACACACACAGTCATGCTCCAATGTGGTCATGTGGGAATTTGACAATAGAATTATAAGGAATGCATTCATAACATTGAACACAGACAACATCAACTCACAAAACATCAATTCCAAAAGCTGGAATCACATGAACTTCGAATATCTTTAGGAGCAGCTTTGCAGAAGTCAGTAATGTGTTCTTCAAGACTATAATACAACAGGGATGAGATGTAACTGGTAAAGTAGAAGGCAGACCTTTGTTTCGTTAGAGTTAAGTCCCTCAGGACATCACCCAACTTTCTTTTGGCAATGACAGCCACCATTTCAGTTTTCAGTGCTTTTTCTTCAGTGCTCTTATGTCCACCCTTAGATATTTTTCCTGGTCAGTTCCATTGAGTGATAGTCCCTTCAGCCAATATACTACCCTTTGTTTATCATGCCCCAGCCATAGTACATTACCTTATAATATCTGTATTGAAACTTCCTCCATTCCATAATTTGAATTATTTGGGGTTTTTAAATACCTTTCAACATTTTGCTTGCTGTCTTTCCCTTTTGTCTTATTTCAATGCTGGCTGGGAAGAGTTTGATCTTATCATCAGTGTCCATTTTAATGTTGTTGTTGTTGTTGTGTCTTTCGGCTTTTCCCGGTTAGGGGTCACCACAGCAGAACTCTGGTCTGCTAATGATTGGCAGTAGATTTTTACATGCCGAGGTGCCAGCCCTGACGCACAACCTTCAATGAAGGTACGCCCATTCATGCATGTCTCCACATAGAAGATGCTCTCACTGAGAATTGAACAGTACAACGTCTTACTGTGAGGCGACAATGCTACTGCAGCACCACCACCGCAGTAGTGTCCATTCTAATGTCTGAGACAGATATGCTGAAGAGTATTGGGCCCAAGGCTATCCACGTATTCTATTGGTTACAGTCCTATTTAAATTTCATTTACAAGGCCATCTGTGACTTTCGCTACAGCTAATGCTGAATTCATAATTTCCTTTTTCTCCAGCCCTTGTAGCTTGCTTAGAAGTTTCTGTGCTGCACAAAGTTAACGTTGCTTCTAAAAATAAGTTGGGCAGTGTAATTTGTAGTTTATCTGGGAGTAAAGAAGGAGCCTGAATTACAGAGGGAATGGAAGACCAGCACATACCAAACTACTACAGACTATAATAAAATATAAACGTGTTATACTAATGAAGTTACTATGTGTATGTTGGTAGTCTTACTGTGCTGAATTAGCACCACAACCAGAAGATTGTTATGGAAAAAGACTTACTTCAAAAAAGTGAGATAATTATACATATCTTATAAATCTGGGCCGAAGGCTTTGTTTCCTCCCAGACAAAAATATTCCTAATACCGTTAAGAGTATGATAGGGAATTTCATTAAATGAATCATATTGGCTAATACGTTATTAGCTCCATGCCCTGAATTTCAGAGTAACTGGAAAATCCTGATGTTGAGAAAGTAAAATTAATAAATGTGCATTGAGAGCTGTGGAGTAACTATACTGAATGAGAATGGAATGGAATATGGGCTTAAGGATGCAGACAAGTATATGGGCTTAAGGATGGAGACATGCTCTTCCCTCTAGCACTAAGCATCTCTTCACTATACTTTACCAAATGGAGGGTCTTTACTCAGTCCTGATGTTGAAGAAGTAAAGTTTGAGGAACATTTGCTGAGTTTTACCTTAATTCCTATTGGGACCTCTGTGAGTCTAACAATGAAAGGATCACGAATTCATTGCACCATAGAAATATTATGAAATATTTGCTGGACAGTGTCTCTATTGTCCTGTGATTTACCACAAGCAATTATAGACACAATGGCATCCCCTCATAATTATGTAACAGTGGATAGACCCACACACACAGTCATGGATTATTGCTTAATTATTTTTTTTTTTCTGTCTAAAGTGCATCAGCAGATGTTAAGAAGCATGCTTTATACTTCTTAGCACCTCTGCTGAAAGTTTTGTCTTATACAGGGCCAGTTATTACTTGGTCGTCTATGGAGTGGAGGGCATTAATAGCAGCATCATAAAGAACAATCACTGCAGATGTTGTTGACTGCACAACAGTAACATAATAGTGGCTTTTAAAATGAATGCTATTTTGGGGAAGCTATAACAGTCAGTCACTATAGCTCTCACAAATAACTGTGTAAGTCTTTTATGTCTTTATGAAGATTCTGGCCCTTTCACCACCTTCTTTCTCTCACATTTGTTTTTCTTTTAAGCTTTCACCTATGCCATAACACCAAATGATGCATATACATTCCCAGCAAAGGAAAATAATTAAATTAATCATTAAACGACAAAGAAATCAAAGAGGCTAATTTCATCCAGATGTTTAAATACTGTATTTTGCAAATATTCACAAAGAACAGAAAGATGTTTTGTGAACAGTTACTAGGATTATATTTGTCTTTTAATGTGATACTGAAAAAGAAAACATGCAATCCTTTACATAAAAGTACACAAATTAGAAACTGACCAGAAGCATACCTTTGTCAAAGTCACAGCAGACAAAGGTATAATAATAATAATAATAATAACAATATACAAAGACGACTAAACATAAATAAATTAAAAATGGATAGCCAACAGGAAATTGTTACTTGTCAGAATGTTTGCCATAAAATATAATCTGTTCAAGATAATTGTAAAACTAAAATGTATTTATAAAAACATCCTGTCAAAAATTGGTTTGTCCAACAAAATAGCTAACATAACTTCATTTCTTCTGCCTTGAAAATATTGTTTTTATTCCAGTAATTCTCATGGACAGTCTTGCGTAGTTTCTGTGATAGCAAGCTATTCACTTCTTTGCCTGTATTATTTCACAAGTGCTGTGCTGTCCAGTTCCATTTATGTTTTGTGATTGCTCTTAAACTTTTTTCTAAAACTGTCCTGTACATATTAGGTCTTGTGGAATGCTATGCTGGCATAGACATCTCCATATAAACAACATTCTAAGTTATTCATTTAACAAATCATTGCAACAGGGACGTGTTTTTCCCTTAAACAAGATCATGAAGGGATTTCTCCTCAGCCACAAGAAGTGGTTGAATTGTTTTCGTTATTGATGGCGTACCTGCCAGAACACATGTATTCACAAGTAACAGAATATTTATGTTTTATCACCATTTGTTTAGCATTCTTAACATGTCTGTACACAAGCCTTGCTTTTTTCCTACAATATTTCTTATCCTAGCAGCAAAACTATTCAAAAGTGAAAAAAAAATGCAAAAACAATGTGCCTTAGTTCTCCCACACCATATGCTGTAATAAGTCTTGGTTTAGCATGAGAACTGGGTAATGATTAAATTCTGCCAATAAATTCAGTATCTGCCAAGACATTCTTAAAATATTAACTGTTATAATCCCTTAACCAAATGTTTCACAGTGATGTGCTTTTTGCTAAAACCTGCGAATAAATGCAATCACATTTAAAGAATATGAGCTATGCTATCAGAAGAAAGCATGTCACTGGTTGTGAAGTGACAGCTTCTAATCAGTAACAGTTGCCACTGGTGTCTTTTCAATATATCAGATAAAATATTTTGGGGTGCTACAGTAATGTATTTCCTTCTTTCAGTTATTTTAGTTGCAGTATCTGTGAACATTATTGCAGTGCTTTATTTTCTTTATTTTTAATAGCAATAAAAAAACATTATACCAATAACACATTACCAATACAAAATAAAAATAAAGGGCACACCCACACGCGCACACACACACACACACACACACACACACACACACACACACACACACACACATACACTCACATACCACACACACTCACATACCACACACACACACACACACACACACACACACACACACACACACACACACACACACACACATACACTCCACACTAAATTACAAGGGCTCAAGAAATATTGAACATGTGTTTATTATTATTAAACACAAAAAGCCCAATAGGAAAGGTAGCTGGAATAAAAAGCAGGACCACGGCAAGATAAAATCTTCTGATTTAATACAAAACGGTGAGCGCTTTCACAATGGTAACCATATGTACTTTTATATTTTTGATCTCTTCACATTAAAAGTGGTACTTACATAAATACTATTGTTATCTTAACCTTCTGGATTTTAGTGCTGACTTCAAGGGAATGCTGTCATTCAAGCCCAAGACTCTATGTGCTCCCAGTCGCAAAGTCCATTTTACTTCCATATTTTCAGTAGTATTTACTATGTCCCCCATCCTATTACTAACATTCTGGACATATAAGACCTGAAATAAAAATACATGCTCATCACCCTTGCCCAATGCATGCCTAGCTAGAGCACTATATACGTGCCCTTTTCTAGTGCAATAAAGATGGTCCCTAATCCGTTCCCTAAGGTGAACATAGAATTGAAAGCATGTTTTGCAGTGAGCTACGTACATTACATTACTGGTATTACAATCAGCAGAGTTCCTAAGCTCCCATAGATGCCCTGTTTCTGTATGCTTGAAAAATCTAGACTCATTTACATAAATACAATGTGCACATTGTCCACATCTATGGGTGCCATTCACTGTATTGTCCTTCAAGACAAATGTCCTTGGATAGCATAACTGTTGCTTCAGATTTTTCTTGTTTCTAAATACAAAGTGTGGTTGTCTGCCTACTATGTTAGTGGTGTCCTCATCTACTAGCAACATATGCCAATTCTGTTGAATAATGGTTTCAAACCTTTTCACGTCCTTTGTGTATGGTAGAACGATAGGAGTGTATGTTAGTGCTCTGCTCTTAGTACATGCCCCCTCATTACATACTCTTTCAGAGGAGTAGGGCTTAGCCTTACCTCCTCTTTCTTTTTGTACTTTGTAATACACCTTATTAATTTGTGTTTTATATTTGCATTGTGTTTTATGTTTGCATTGAAGATGGCACTTATATAATACTAATGTTATCTTTACATTCCAAATGTTAGTGCTAGCTAGTACGTAGAGAGATCATATAGAGTCTAGGGCTTGAATGATAGCATTCCTTTGAAGCTAGCGCTAAAATCTGGAATGTTAAGATAACATTAGTATTTATATAAGTGCCATCTTCAATGCAGACATAAAACACATGCATTCATAAAGTGACTTTCTATATACACATTCATATTTTATATTTTGTATATGTGGTTTTCATTTTATTAGATTTTATTAAATTTTAGTTTCAATTAAGTGTAAAATGTAATTAAGGTAACTAATTAACTTCTGAGTGGTAGGATTCATTTCTTGAGTGTCAGGATTGGTTGGTTTGTAATGAATTAAAGTATTTAACTGCTGGTATTTTTGAATGAATTGTCTGATGAAGCAATGGTTATTGTGAAAGCGCTCACCGTTTTGTATTAAATCAGAAGATTTTATCTTGCCGTGGTCCTGCTTTTTATTCCAGCTACCTTTCCTATTGGGCTTTTTGTGTTTAATAATTTATAACATTTGGGCTGGTTGGACTTACTGATATGTGTTTATTATTATGTATTTGTTTATTTGCTTATCTCTTTGGAAAATTAGATAAGGTTGACCCCACTGTAAGTGTTTGCAACTCGCATACTCTTCTTGCAGAGGTCAGATCAATCAGTAAAACTGTTTTCCATTTGCTTATATATAATTTTATAGTAGCAGGCCTTCTCGTTTCCATTAGTACCAGCTGCACATCCTCATCTGACAGGCACCTGAAATGGATTAGACCCTATAATCTAGGCTTTCAGCTGAAATTGTCAGGGGTTGGGATGTGCCAAACACCCCTGTTCTTGGGTGAGTAGATTTAGACTGAAAGGAAGCTTGTGGTAATTGCCCCTGGCAAATTCAAAAAGTAGGGAGAAATACTGTTGCCTAAACCAGAAGGGAATCACCACAATAATCCTGGGGAATTCCTTCTGAATTATTAGAAGTACTCGGGATATCAGTGAAAAGGGTGGAAAAGCATTCAGGAACATTTGTGTTCAGGGGAAAGAAAAGTCATCACTCTTCAAGGCTTTCAAGCTTGGAGTCCTAGAACAGAATTTTGCCAGCTGAATGTTCTGAGAGGAGGCAAAAGTGTCTAGTTGAGGAACTCCCCACAGATAGATCAAATTTTTGAAGACCTCCTAATCTAGTTTCCAATCATGAGGGTCTGCTATAGTTCTGGTCAACTTGTCAGCCACACAATTTTGCCCTGACGGAATGTAGGATGCCTACAGATGGGATTTTGTTATAAAGCTATATTCTATGGTAACATGGTTAATCTGCATGGGAGTAAGATCTGGTTCTATGTTTCTTGTTTATGTGCCACATCACCATGGTGCTGCCCATAAGAGACTGAAGTGGTCCTGGTGACCAGAGGTGGTTCAGAGAGTTGCCCCCTTTGCATTATTATCCCTTTAGACAGTGCTACCCAAGCAAAATCGGAAACATAAAGTGATTGACTGCTTTTGGAGCAGGAGGGGAAAAGGGGAGACCTGGATTCAAGGATATGTGATGCTTCCATCAACCGATTTCTCTTCTCACAAATTCCAGAACTGGAATCTGAAAAGATAATGGATGTTGGTGCTAGGACCAAAGGGACTTAAAATGCCATTGTGTCTTTCACATGTGCAGTCTTGCCAGAGGTATCATAAGAATTATAGATGCAATGAGATCCAGAACCCTGCGGTATTGACTTGCAGTGACTGAAGTCTGAGCAGAAAAAGACTGAAATAGATCTATAGATTTATTCTTTTTTTTCTGTGGAAAAACCCTTTGTACTAAGATATCTAGCAGACACTTCAGGAGCACAATTCTGTGTTATGAAATCAAAAAAGACTTTTGAAAGTTCTCTTGGAATCACAGCCTGCATAGATCATGCACGCAAGTGAGAGATTACTGACACTTTGAAAAATACTGTGCAAAGATAAGCATGTCATCTAAATATTGGAATTAGTAGATACCCTGTAGCCTGCAACTCTCTGTAACTGGAGCTAGACACTTTGCAAACACTCTTGTAGCAGTCAGTAGTCCAAAGGGTAAGACAGGTAACTGATAATGTAATCCAGACACATAAACCAAGATAAATCACAAAAGTCCAGCACAAATCAAGTGGATCAAATTGCATTTATTAATATAAAAGGTGGCTAACACATTAACAACAAACCAGTTTCGGCCTTAAAAAAGCCTTCCTCTGTGTTACTGCTTAAAAACACACACAATGTTTAAATAATAGAAACAACGTGAAAACGGACTAGCCGCAAACTCAAGAACAAACCGAAAACACAGCTTAATCCAGTAATGGTACAAATCAGGCAAATGCGATTAGCGCTTTCTTTACTAATGTTTAAATAATACATACTAAATTGCTGTTGTCCCCCTATTGGTGCATACCAAATCAATTATGTTCATTCAGGCCAGGTTTAAAGAGAGCTCCCAACCTTACTATCCAGCCTGACTCTTTTTCGTTGCGTTTACTATGCCACCCTGACTTGCACATTCTATTTCCCTGAATTTTATCTATGACAGCGAAATGGAATTTAGCAGTATGATGGGTTAACGTATGTTTATAGAGGACATTTGTAAGCCTTTTATTTCTTGTATCACTTAGATGCTCACTGATCCTAAATCTTAGTGGACACGAAGTTTGTCCGACATAGAAAGCGGAACAAAAGCATCTAGCTAAGTAAATAACCCAATCTCTGCTGCAATTACCCATAATGTTAATCATATATATTTTTGAAGTGTTGTTGCTGGTAAACTCCTTAGTTTTACAAGTGTGCACAAGCACTACAATGTCCACAGGGACCATTACCTGTCAACCTGTCCCCAAATAAAGTAGTCTGGTGACAATCGTTAGTGGAACTCTTTTTATAGTGAATAAGATGTGAGTCTACGATAAGAATATAAACACTTAGGGGGGAGAATATTAGCCAGGCATTCATTAGCTAGTAAAATGTTCCAATGGTTATTAATTAATAATGTCTCAAAATGCATTTGTGTTACGACTGTAGGTGGTAACCAAACAAATATTCTGAGATGTATTTTTGTTCAATATATCAAGCTTTGGTCGATATTGTAATAACTCCTCCCGGTCAGACCTAGCAGCATACATACTAGCACTGTGTATGGTCCCCATCTTAATGCCCATACTGAGGAATCTATTACACAGATCCTTTGTACCTGAATTGTAAGCTTAATTAGTGGAGCAGATAAGTTTAGTTCACAAAAATTGTGATTTTGGTATATTGCAAATACTATGAGGTGGATGGTGGCTGGTGGCATGGAGCAATGTACTGAATTGTGGAAATTTTCTAAATGTTTCTGTTTTCAATGTGTTGTCCAAATCCTTACTTATCAACACATCCAAGAAGGTAATCTTGTTCCTATCCCAATTCAAAGTGAAATGGATACCCCTTTATTTTTGTTTAAATAATCCACAAACTCCAGTAAATAAGAGGTATCTCCTTTCCATACCAACCAGCAATCATCTAAAAAGCGACTCCAGATGTCCAAGTTGTCCAAAAATAAATTGTGGGACTCATCAAAGATTAACTGCTCTTCTATGTAACCCATGAACAGGTCTGCATAAATGGGAGCAAACGATGCTCCCATTGCAGTGCCTCTGACTTGCCAATGACATTCATTCTGGAAATAAAAAACATTTTTAGTTAGAACATGTTCTGTAAGGCAGGTTAACTGTTTGTGTCTTGACTTTTTCCAGTTAGGGGTTGCCACAGTGGAACTCCGGTCCGCTAATGATTGGCAGTTGATTTTTATGTACTGGCTTGCCAAGCCTGACGCACAACCTTCAACGAAGGTATGCCCATTCACGCATGTCTCCACGCAGAAGACGCTCTAGCTGAGAATTGAACTGGACAGCGTCTTACTGCGAGGTGACAACGCTACTGCAGCACCACCACCATGGGTATAATCTATAAGGCAGGTTAACAATGTGTTAAAACCTGGTGGATAGAGGTTCGTTTATCTAACCAGTACTGTATAGCTTCTAAACCTGCCCAGTGGGGTATGTTTGTATAAAGGGCTGTCACATCCAGGGTACAAAGCAGCCAGTTCGGTTTGAGTTGAGTATTCCCAATAATTTGCAAAAATTGGGTGGTGTCCTTAAGTCTGGCCCTGACCTGTAATAATAGAGGCTGTAAATATTTTGTAAGGAATGCTGACAATGGTTCCATTAAAGATCCCTTACCTGAAACTATTGGTCTACATGGTGGTTCCCAAGGATCTTTATGTATTTTGGGTGTAGGTATTGTGATGTAGGATCAGGAACCATAAGATGATATTTAGTTTCCTGTGTAATGATGCCTTCTTCAAATGCCAGTTGTAAAAACTGATCTATCTCTTTCTTGAACTTAAAAGTCAGGTCCAGATGCATACGCATGTAGAAAAGGCCATTGGATAATTGTTTTTCAGCCTCCCTAAAATAAGAAGGTCGGCTTGGAAGACAATTATAATTTCCCTGCTTTTTGGGGGCCATTATTTGGGTCATCCAGTGGCTTAATAGGAATTATATTAACATTATAATTGTCATTCAGGGCATAACTTTGGTTATGTAGGCAAGTCTTTTGTACCAATGTTTTCTTTTTGAAATGCATTGGTTTCTATATATTGATAACCCTTTTTTTGTGTATATATTTATAGCCTGAGACGAAGGTCAGCTTGTAAGTCAATTATAACTGAGAAATTACCTGCTTTTTGTG
Organism: Protopterus annectens; assembly: GCF_019279795.1. Lineage (NCBI taxonomy): Eukaryota > Metazoa > Chordata > Ceratodontiformes > Protopteridae > Protopterus > Protopterus annectens. The sequence continues at coordinate 1,416,034,016 of NC_056728.1, read as the reverse complement.
GGCAATTATTTGGGTCATCCAGTGGCTTAATAGAAAATACATTGACTCTATTTTTGTCATTCATGAACTTGTCTTGTTGACTATTATACCGGCCAACTCCAGCCAGACTATATGTTACAGAAGTGTCTAGATACAGCATTATTGAACCAAACAAAGTTTTTTGGAAGGATTCTTTACCCTGCTTTGTATGCTATATTGAGTTTGGTATTGTTTTCAGATATAGATCGAAACATCCATTCATTCATATTGGTGTTTTGTTCTTTTTTAGAAGCATAAGGGGCCCCAAAATGGATTTAATTACATTGTGAGAAGGTCTGTCAGCAGACTGGCATGATGCAGGAATTTTTGGCCTAACACCAGCTGGCCAAGGAGATATGGGTAATAATAACAAACCCATAGGGGAACCATGTACTTTAATATTTTCTAAATTAACTAAAAGCATGAAGATGTTGAGATCGCATATTTGGCATTTAAGGCTCTTTAATGCGTATAAAGTCAAAGATATTACTCCACGTGGACTTAGAGTAAAACTGCAACCTTTTGTTAGTCAGATTGATTAACAACTTACTCAAGACTGGGCTCAACCCCGACACCAGGCGTTCATGTTATTTGTGGAAGCCCTCAGTATGTATCATGAACTTGCTATAGTCAAGCATATATTGGAGGTTAAACAAATTTGTGAGGAAGCTAAGGTTTATGAGGGTGAAACAACTTTTAATACACACTTGAACACCTTAGCTAAAGAGTTATCACAATTGGAACAACATCTAAAAAAGAAAAAAATTGACAAATTCAACAGGAATGTTAGTGATTACCAAAAAGGCAAACCATTTAATAAACAAAGGAATGTTCGCTTTCAGGATACCACACAATAATATATCAAGAAAAGAAAAAGACCTAGATCTATTCTTAGAAATAGAACCGAGCTTTCAGAGACAATTTCTGGTGATGAATCATCATCTTTTACTGATATAGATTCTCTTCCCACTCAAGAGTCCCCAGTAGCCAAGAGGAAACCAGTGAATGACCCTTTAGGGTCAAAAGACATAGGGGGGCAGAAAGCACAGGGCCCATAAACAACATAGAGCAACTTTTGAAACAGATGTTATCATAAGCAACAACAATGTACATAACATTTCATCATACAATCTCACGGACCATGAAATAAAGTTACTCAACAAGGTATTAAACTTTGTTCCTCTTTTTTTGTTAATGAACATGTTTTGGTCAGTGATATAAATGATTTTTGTAGAACCTTAAACCTGAAATTGTTCTTTTCAGAGAATGATCCAACTCAAAGATCTATTGACTTATGATTTCGTAAGTCACAATTTATGCCATCCATGGACGGGCATGTCGCAGTGTTCAGAGAATGTGTTCTCAAAGATACCAAACAGAATCTAACCAAGGATGAACAGGTAGCTTTAACGAAACTTAGTAATAACCACAATTTAGTCATTTTACCGGCTGACAAGGGAGGGGCTGTCATTGTGATGGATAGGGAACAATATCTTAGGGAGGCTAAAAAACAATTATCCAACAGCCTTTTCTACATGTGTATGCATCTGGACCCGACTTTTAAGTTCAAGAAAGAGATAGATCAGTTTTTACAGCATTTGAAAAAGGCATCATTACACAGGAAACTAAATATCATCTTACGATTCCTGATCCTACATCACAATACCTATACCTATTACCCAAAATACATAAAGATCCTAGGGAATCACCAGGTAGACCAATAGTTTCAGGTTAGTGATCTTTAATGGAACCATTGTCAGCATTCCTTACAAAGTATTTACAGCCTCTATTATTACAGGTCAGGGCCAGACTTAAGGACACCACCCAATATTTGCAAATTATTGGGGATACTCAACTCGAACCAAATTGGCAGCTTTGCACCCTGGATGTGACAGCCCTTTATACAACCATACCCCATTGGGTAGGTTTATGAGCTATACAGTACTGGTTAGATAAAGCAAACCTATATCCACCAGGTTTTAAAACATTGTTAAGCTGCCTTACAGAACATGTTCTAACTAAAAATGTTTTTTTTTTTTTTATTTCCAGAATGAATGTTATTGGCAAGTCAGAGGCACTGCAATGGGAGCATGTTTTGCTCCCATTTATGCAGACCTGTTCATGGGTTACATAGAAGAGCAGTTAATCTATGATGAGTCCCACAATTTATTTTTGGACAACATGGACATCTGGTGTTGCTTTTTAGATGATTGCTGGTTGGTATGGAAAGGGGATACCTCTTATTTACTGGAGTTTGTAGATTATTTTAACGAAAATAAATGGGGTATCCATTTCACTTTGAATTGGGATAGGAACAAGATTACATTCTTGGATGTGTTGATAAGTAGGGATATGGACAACACATTGAAAACAGAAACATTTAGAAAATTTCCACAATTCAGTACATTGCTCCATGCCAGCAGCCATCATCCACCTCATAGATAATGTAATAGATTCCTCAGTAGGGGTTATCAGATGGGGACCATACACAGTGCTAGTATGCATGCTACTAGGTCTGACCGGGAGGAGTTATTACAATATCAACCAAAGCTTGATATATTGAACAAAAATACATCTCAGAATATTCGTTTGGTTACCACCTACAGTCGTAACACAAACGCATTTCGAGACATTATTAATAACCATTGGAACATTTTACTAGCTAATGAACACCTGGCTAATATTCTCCCCCCTAAGTGTCTATATTCTTATCGTAGAGGAAGGACAATCAACTCACACCTTACTCACTATAAAAAGAGTTCCACTACCGATTGTCACCAGACTACTTTATTTGGGGACAGGTTGACAGGTAGTGGTCCCTGTGGACATCGTAGTTCTTGTGCACACTTGTAAAACTAAGGAGTTTACCAGCAACAACACTTCAAAAATATATACGATTAACATTATGGGTAATTGCAGCAGAGATTGGGTTATTTACTTAGCTAGATGCTTTTGTTCCGCTTTCTATGTCGGACAAACTTCGTGTCCACTAAGATTTAGGATCAGTGAGCATCTAAGTGATACAAGAAATAAAAGGCTTACAAGTGCCCTCTATAAACATACTTTAACCCATCATACTGCTAAATTCCAATTCACTATTATAGATAAAATTTAGGGAAATAGAATGTGCAAGTCAGGGTGGCATAGTAAACACAATGAAAAACAGTCAGGCTGGATAGTAAGGTTGGGAGCTCTCTTTAAACCTGGCCTGAATGAACATAACTGATTTGGTATGCACCAATAGGGGGACAACAGCAATTTAGTATGTATTATTTAAACATTGTGTGTGTTTTCAAGCAGTAACACAGAGGAAGGCTTTTTTAAGGCCTAAACCAGTTTGTTGTTATTGGGTTAGCCACCTTTTATATTAATAAATGCAATTTGATCCACTTTATTTGTGCTGGACTTTTGTGATTTAGCTTGGATTATTGGTCTAGTCTGTGCACTTGGCCTCACTTGCGTGTTTCTGGCTTTCTTCCAGTCATATAAGACCTTAAGAAATGTCTGAAGTTTGGGAGAATAGGACTGTGATCATAAGTATCTTTTTTAAATCTAGTGTTACCAAAAAAGTCAAATGAGAAAAATGGGGTAACAAGTTGAGAAGATAAAGCATTTTGAACTTGGGCATTATCGCATACTGGTTTAAGAAAGAAAGGTATAGAACTGGTCTTCTGGCATTTTCTTTTGTTCTTTCTTTCTATCTTTCTTTCTTTCTTTCTTTCTTTTCTTTTTTCCTTCATTCCATCCTTTTTTGGGAACAGAAACATTTTTGAATAAAAATCCTCTTGGAAGGCGGAACTGTTCCTATTACCTCCTGAAAAGGCATGTGCTGTAGGTCAGGAGAGAACAGAGGAAGTTGGACTGGTTGAGGTGGAATAATTCCATGGAAATTCAGACTTTCTGCAAAGAATAAGAGACTGCCAGGTTGTGAGTGGGATGACAAGGTTCCCTTCTATATTCTGACTTATTTGACTGTTCTTTGTGCTGGGGGGGGGGGTTCTTTTTTGAACCTCCTTGCCACTGTTTTTTAAATGTCTGTTTACCAGCATTTTGCTGAGATTGTTTATTTTGTTTCTTGCCAAAATTAGATGAAGGTTAAGAAAGTCCCTTGGAAAATTTGGAGAAGGAGGGCTGAAAATCTAAGAGCCCCTGTGTCAGCTTACCTCTCTCATTACATTTTTGATAACCTCTGCAGCAAAGAATCCAAAAACAAAATCTCTATCCAAAAGAGAATTTAAAGTTTAATTTATAACATTTTCTGTAAGACTCCAAAAATGCAGCCAAACAAACCTCCTATAGACAGTACCAATGGCAACAACCATGTATGTAGTATCTACAGAGTCATAAACACACTTAAACAATCTGTTTAACCTGTCTGTTATACCCTGTGAAGGATACAATCCATATAACTTAGGCTACTGCAGTGGTGATCATTCAAACATTTATTGTAATGCAAGTTTACTTACATAATTGCACTTTACTCTAAATTTCTGAAGTACCGCAGCAGGTTTAAATCTCCATCATCTAAGCGCATATGTCCATCTTGTTGTTATATTAACAAAGAATTGTGTTTAGTTATTTATTTCTGCCAAATAAAAGTATAAATATACTTGTAAATACTCTTGATTGGAGTGTCCAAGGTATATGGTTACAAAATGGAGGCTCCTTTTGAGAAGGAATGCTGCCCTGCACAGCCCATAACACTACATACATAAGAAGAATGTAGTGCTCCGAATTCAGCAGGGTGGCTGGTCCACCAGGAAATCTACACAATGATTGTTCTTCCTGCCACAATCAGTTCTGTTGTGACTGTGCTTCCTAATGAAAATACAAGACATTCAGCTTAATGGAGTTCCATTATGTATTTATTGCATATTCTCATAGCTGCTAACCTGTATGCAATACCTCATGTAAAAATAGAAATATGATTAGCAAATAGCAGTAAGCCTGAATGTAGACAAATTGATAAATAGGCCAAGACTAGATACAGATATGTAGAAAATGTAACAGAGCTATAATAATTCCTGCAATGTGTGGACAGGGATGGAAGGCTTGGAAGCAGTCAGAATAATAGTCTGGTTGGCAGTGGCATATGGAAAATGTTAAAACATTATGAGGCTAAGGCAGCCTTTTATGGTGATAGTCACAGTCTAATCCCGTTACTTTCTCTTGCTATGTTCTACATATCTCCTTAATGAAGTGCTTCCATACATGAGGGGGTTATGCTGAATGTGATATATGGAGAAAAACATTGTTATTATTTGAATATGCACTAGGAAGATATGGCATAAACTAATTACAGGTTACTAGAGGAGGGAAAACAAGCTTCTCTACAGACATATAGTAGTGACACCACACATATGTAATTAAATAACATTGCAGCAAACACTAACAGCATTACTGTCATTTTCTAAACAATGTCTGGTGTGGACAGAAATGTACAATGATGTATGATGTACAGGACCGTCTCCAACTGCACACCAGCACGTGAACACTGCTTGGCTAGTAGTTTTCCTTAAATGAGTAAATTGTTTACCATTGTTGGTAGTCATTAGACATGTGGTAAAGAGATTGTCCGGCTAAGTATACCTGATTACACAGGCATGCTCCTCCAGTTCCTACATAAACCAGAGATCAGAACAATAATTCTTCCAGCTCTTTGGAATCTGATGCAGGTATAGATAGCTCATTTCATGCAGCAGTTGCATATATTACATGTTACCAAGGAAGCCTTCATTTGGAATTGCATGTATCAGAAATACCATTACAAGCTTTACATACCAACTTGCTATATGTGTGTGTTACCCAAGACTATGCTGATGCTGCAACTGTTAGGGGTGCATGCAATGCCACGAGCAAGTAATGAGAGTCACAAACATTCGGTGCACATTAGCCAGATTACCTATTTCCAGTATAATCTGATGACAGAAGTGCATGCAGCATAATCTCCATTGCCTCATCCCCACAGCGGCACCTGTCTTTTATCTATAACTCTGCACGCAACACATCAAAGTACAAGAGTGACATGCTGTGGGACACTGCAAAAAAAAGGTGAAGTGCAAACTTTTTCAAAAAATGACATTTGGAGCCATCCTCTGTGTATAAAAGGATGAATTATACACAATACCACTACATGTGTCCCAGCCATTCACTAGGACCCCACTCACCCACCCACACCTCTACTTCTCGACACCAGACCCATATGCATGATGGAAATGATACTGCAGGGATTTGGACTTCCCAGCATGCAGTGCCTCTAGTACCAGTGCCAACGTGCTGCTTTACTTGTTCCTTTGATGCAACACCCCATAGATTTTAATATGCAACTCCAATACTTTGTATTTTAACATTAGTATTCAACAGCAATGTAAAATTTCAAAGTGTTGTAGTATAGGGAACCTGGTGCAAGTTTTGAAATTGGAATTAAGGCTCTGGCATTTCCCATTTGCTTAAACTTTGTGAAGAATCTCAGAGCCCCTTTTTTTAAATTGAGCATGGTACGAAGGTTTGTACATCCTCCAAGAAAAGATTTAATATGTCATATTAGAACTAGGAAAAAAGCCAGTGCTACTAATCCACTTCATTTGGTGTTTGGTCACAGAATTCCTATTACCATGACAAGTACTTGGAAAAGTCATTCCACCCCACTAGGTGTTTTGATTGCAGACTTTCCATAAGTGTGACAAGTATTTGGAAAAGTCATATGCTGTGTTGTTTATATTTGGACATTTGAGGTTGTGAAATTGTAAGAAGATTATGGCTAAATTCATTTTATTAGAAACACATTGAAGCAAGTATAGGTGCACTATTTTAAGCCACCATACCATTCTCTGCTGGGTCACACAGTTCCTACCTGTATTAACCTGGATCTGAATGACTTCTCGGTTTTTCACTGCAGTGTAAATGCAAGTTATCAAGTGCTTCTAAAAGCTGCTTGTGAAATGTAAAGTAAAAATAGTGCAGGTGTCCTTAGGTAAACATTGACATATTCAGCTGCATCCTGTAGCCAAGTTTTTCCAGTATGTAAAATATTTATACCTTCAATGCTCAAGGTAGCTAGTGGCTAGATTAATACTCATGCTCCACTAGGTATATAGGAATGTGAAAAGATATCTGAGCATTGCACTATGTTTTTGCAATTATTCCTGGAGGCCTGGATGTGCTTTATTAACTGAGGTTTTGTATACATGGTCCAGGAATGCAATATTCACAGATGCAATATGCTAAAGTAATGCTTCACGAACATAAAATGGGTCTATATTATGTGATCAAAACCTTAAATTATCGAACACCTAAAGGTCGATCATGAAATATCAAACCCTTAAAATCAAAAACGGCCATTTCCACATAAGGAAACAATTCTGCTGGCCAAATTAAAAAAAAAAAAGTTTTAAACAGAAATGAAGTGGGGGGATTTGCCCCCCACACACTCCCATGTGGGGGGCTGTGTCCATCACACCCCCCCCTAACTAAATATACCAACACTGAGATCGCTCTACAGCGGAGAAAGAACGAAATCCACGTAACAGCCAAATGACTCATTTCCCTGTGTGGAAATGGCTGTTCTCAATTTTCAGACTTTGACATTTAGTGATTAACCTTTAGGTGTTCGATAATCTAAGGTTTCAATCATGTAATAGGGCACCACATAAAAGCGTGCTCAGTTTTAGTAATCTTCCCTATAAATATTACATTTTAAGTTTGTGGGCCTCTGCCCAACACCATCTGTTCAGTTCTTAAACCTCCAACTAAAACCCATAATTGCAAAAGACAGTTCACATACTTAAATATTACAGTAAGGTTCATTGTATTTTTTTCTCTTATTAACTTTATATACAGCATTTCCAAATCAGAGATTGTAGTTGTCTCCCAACATAGTGTCTTCCTCTTTAGAGGTGAGCAGGAACCAAGCAGCACCATGCAGATGAGTTTTAAGTATTTTGTGGTCTGGTTTCAGGTTAATAATAGAGGAGATCAGGTGACTGACCAGTGGATGGGCTGGTGTCATACAGCACTCCAGTGGTAAAGTAAGAGTGGACTGATCAAGCTAAAGTAGTATCCTCACCTATGGTTATGAGCTTTGTGTAGTGATCATGGAAATACAGATACAAGTGATGCGAAAGATGATCTTCTGCAGGATTACTGATTTCAGCCTCTGATACAATTATGTTTTCTTTCCCATTTTCACAGATCATCAGTTCGCACCCCAGGTACACAACTGACTGTTTTGTTCCCCTTTTAAAAGGGGTGAGATTTAGGCTGACAGTGTGACACCATCACACTGCAAGCGCCATTGCATTTCAGCTTGCCTTATTTGTTGATTCAGAGAGCTACAGTCACCATCCTCTTCTCCTGCTAGATCACTCTGGTTATAATGAGAGACTCTGTAATTTAGCCATTGGTTCTAAAATGCTACTGCTAAATATTTTCTCACTTTTAATTAACCTCACACATGTTCCATGAATTCCTTTTCTACTAGATCCCCTGCTGATTGCTACTGTGTATGTTTATCCTCATTCATACCATGGCTATATTTTACTCTCACTAATCCTTGTTGCTTCTTTTTAAATTTTGGATTGACTAAACATTTTTTCGCTTTTTTTTAAATGTCCCACACATATTTGGACAAATTAAAGACTCTTAGTCTTTTTTCTGGGCTCTCCATGTTTTTCTAAATAATTATTTTGGTCACTACTCATGCACACAGCTACCACATTTCTTACAGACATCTAAATTTATTGTATGAACTGTGCTGCAATTTTTCTGATGCCCGTGCACATGTGTGTGTGTGTGTGTGTGTGTGTGTGTGTGTGTGTGTGTGTGTGTGTGTGTGTGTGTGCGTGTGCGTGTGCATGTGTGTGTGTGTGTGTGTGTGTGCGTGTGTGTGTGTGCGTGTGCATGTGTGTGTGCGTGTGTGTGTGTGTGTGTGTGTGTGTGTGTGTGTGTGTGTGTGTGTGTGTGTGTGTGTGTGTGTGTGTGTTTTCCTCATGCTTTCTCTCAGTTCACCTTTTTATATCTTCATTGATTATCTTTTATCCTTCTTTTTGTCTCTGATGTAGGTGGGCCTGAATATTTTCACCAGCTGCAGAGTTTCCCTATTTTCCCATAAGGCCTCTGTGGGTCAATGTCCCTGGAAGTCTGAATACTGCTACCATCTTCAGTATTCTCCAGCTTTTTTAAACAGTGTCAAGGCCAACATCTCAATGACGCCTTTCTTTTCCTTGCTGCTCTCAATTTCTTTTCTAGAGTTTTCCTCCATGCAAAATATACTCTCCAGTGGAAAAAAAATATTTTTCTGACCTGTCAGTTTTGCATGCTCTAAATCCACTACTTATTTAGTGGAGTCTATGTTTGTAATATTATCTATACTCTTTAAATTTATCCTACAAGTGCAGCATGCAAAAGAGAGTCGTCAAAACATCTGGCATCAAAGAGCACCTGCCTTCTCTCACACCTCTGACCACGTTTTCCAGTTCATTTATTCTTCCCTGTTCTGTAATGCTCTCTCATTGATTACATTTATGTACCACAAGTTTATTTGAAATTTATTCTTGCTGGATTTTTTCCCTAGATTTGCAGTGAGGCAAACCACTAATCTCATAGAGGTGCAAATATCACCTCAGAAGGGACCTCCTTTTTTTGTCCTATGTAGTTGTTTTGTTGTTTATCACACCTGAAAACTCCAGTTCCACAGCCATTCAATGACATTTCTGATTCACTCTTCTTTGATGTTTTCAAGTATCATACAGGCAGTATACATCTAAAATTATAACTTAACTTATAACTATTTTTCAAGCAGAATATTAAATAATTTCAATAAAAATAAGAAAAGAAATACATACAAAAAAGAAACTATGTTAACTAAAACAAAATAAAATAAAGCAACAAGGAAGTAAATGTGATATAGATAGGTGCAAAATCAAAACCCATTTGGAAGAACAAGTGTAAAAATTAACGACACTTCCCCGGAAAATGCAACATACCTGCTCATTGATATAGTTCACGAAAGCAATATTGTAGAAATAAAATGTTGTTTGCAATGCCCACCCAATTAGGGTGTAATAGTGAATAATTGCTTTTATGGTAATAATCCAGATCGATTTTAAAATGTGGTACATCAGAGCTATATGGTTTAAATACTGAAGTATACAATGGGCAGGATTCACGAAGCCTCCGTGTAAGAGTTACAAGTCTTACACAGAGGCTGCAGTTAAACGGTGTGACATCAGCATGCCATGCATATTCATGAGGGCATGCTGACTCACACCCAAGGCTAACACAGTCCGTGTAAGAAAGTAGAGGGCTTGTCCGCAGGGCGAGTCCTGCAAACGGACACGACCCCAGAGGAGTAGCAGTCCCGAAAGTAAACCCCCACGACAGAGTCCACGTAAATGTCAACAAACACAACACATGCCCCCACAGACTATAAACATAAAATGTAAAAATGAACATGTTATATTTTTTTATAAGTTTTAAAGATGTTTGCCCGTGATTGCCAGATGCGGGCGTGCCCGTCACTTAGCCACAGTTAGCAGTCAGTGGAAAAGCATGTAAGATCTAAATATGCAAAGTAAGCCAAGAAGCAATATCGTAGTGGTAGAGACGTCGGCTGAAGAGAAGGCAGTCATGGTTCGAGCCCCCACAACATCAATTTTTATTTTTAGTGAAATAAGCACGAAACAATTCCCTGACATATATGTACATATATAAAATTATATTTTATGTAAAATGTAATGAAATGGGCCATGTATTTTGAAGAAATGTGTGATAATAAAAAAAAAAATGTCAGAAGTGCCTATAGCTGAGCTACACTCTAACAAGCTGAGTATATCTGCCCGTAGGTGAGCAGTGGTTTAACAGGTGTAAAATGAGTGCCCGGGGTTGAGCAGTGTTTTAACATGCTGAAACTGTGTGCCCATAGCTGAGCTGAGCGTAATATGCGTGCTGACAGCCAAATGATGCGTAAACCAGCGTAACCCATTTGCACGGAGCTGCGCACTGTGTCAACAAGCTAACCGTCAGGCAACGTTGAGCAAGTTGTATCAAAACTGCCTTTACACAGACACACCTCCTAGCCTGTGTAGACAGTCATAAAATAAAAAAAGCAATGGCCAGGCTCGAACTCAGGATACCAAGCACCATAGTCAAAGTACTGAAACACTAAGCTATGACAGTTGCTCTTACAGATGCAGTAATAGCATATATATAGGAATGAATGGAAAGAGAAGCATGACAAAGCAGGTTTTGTGAAGCTGATACATTTCCAAAATGGCCAATCACAGATAAGTGCAGGAAAAATGGCATATATAAGCCCCACAGGTGGGAATACACAGCATAACTGATTGTGGAATCGATTTGCAGTCAGGATGGCAGGTGTAAGAGAGGGTAGTTGCTTCCAAGCACAGAGGTGGGGCGTTGAGGAGTCCAAATATATAGTTTGGCTCCTCGTCCATGATCATGAGGCCCAACTCATGCAGGGCCAGGTCCTGTGGGGAGCATACAAGGCTGAGGTGTGGGACCGGTTGGCACATGATCTCACCAGTACCACAGGAATACCAAGGACTGGTGAACAGGTCTGTCACCACCATGCGGACCTGAAGAGACAGAAGCAGGACCAACTGAACAGTTGGATCCAGGAGGCCCAGCAAATGCCCAACGCCCCACTACTGAGTAAGTTACATGTAATTATTTATGTAAGAAGTTAACCTAGCTGATATTATGGAGATGTGTATTCCAATATTACTTCATTTATATTACAGCTGCAGGTGTCCGTTCCATGAACCGTCGAGCCTATGCCGATAGGCTTGTGTGGTTGCGCCACCAGGCAGGTTAGTAATTCTCTCCCTGTAACTGTTAAAAAATATAAGTATGACAGCTTGCAAAAGAGTGCAGTGTAGTCACTTATTAATAAAAAGTGCAAGTAAGAGTGTAAGAGAGATTCTGCTAGTACTGTGTGATTACATAAGTGTGATGCAGCCTGTAATCAAAAAATAAAAATGAAACAAGTCTGAAATAAAGATGTTCCACCTGTAATATAATAGTACATAACCTGCAGCAGACTGTAAATTACAGCTGCACAAGCTGAGTAAAATGCATGTGTGAAATATATCCCCGCTTAAAATCTGAAACATGACACAAGTGAGACTGTTGGAAAGGATTGTTGTAACCAAGTAAAACATGTCAATAAAGCCTAGAATTAAGTACCATCCTGAATTGTAAAAATAAAACAAGTGAGAGTGTGAGAAAGAGGTATGAATCCACCAATAAAGTTGTAATAACTCCTGCATAAAGTATACTGCAGTCAGTACAGAATGAAATGAATGTGACAGGCACAACCAAACAGTGAAATGTGTGGAATAAAGTACTGAAGCTGGAATGTGTGTCCCAATATTTGGATATGTTGCTGTACATTTGCAATATGCAGATAGTATGGTTGTATGAAATACCAAACATCCACAGTTGTCTAGAGCCATATAAAGCAAATGTAGCAGGATGATGCAGCTGAACAGAGCCAGATATGAATGTGTATGAATAAAAATGCAATGTATATTAATGTAGCAGTAACATTCCCATCACCAACATGCATAAGTTTACACATAGGAAACTGTAGTCAGACCTGTAGTGTGTATATATCTGCAGCTAGTAGAAATGTGCAGCATATGTATAGGTATTTGAAGTTGTTAATGAAATATTTCTTCACCCTACCCTATAACCACAAATAATCCATTCCACATGAAATGGGTATGTGTCTTCACAATTAACTCCCCTGGACATTTGTCCTGTTGGTTCATACATATTTGCATGTACGTTGATGCATGTGCCCTGTTCATACATCCAAACCTGATGGCCTGTTGCCATCAATCAACCCTGCATGTTGTTGGATTGTGTATTGTTGTTTAAATTACGCATGTGTTATGCTTGCTGTTCAATGGCTTGAATTTATGGGTGTTTGGTTAATGGGAATACTAATGCATGCTGTTACAACTAATTGTGAATGGTATTGTACGTTACTAACCCAAACTGTCATAAAATAATGCAAAACATAGGACGACAGGGAAGGCGGGTTCCAGCGGACCCACCTCTCCCACCTCAGCTGGCGAGTGCACCTGGCAGTAGTGCCCAGGCTGGACCCTCCTCCAGTGGCCCTGTGCCACCTGTGGGTGGAAGCGCTGCAGGGGATGGGGCTCGTCCCCCCTCTGCAAGCTTGGCTGGAGGAGAACATCCACTCACCCTCCATAGTGTCTGGACTGTGGTGCGTAGGGAGATCAGGTATGCTGTGTTGGGCCCCTACGCCAGCTTGAGGCACAGGTGGCACAACTCATGGGTGTGCCTGCTGCCCGTCCTACACAGCCCCCAGCACAGCCCGTCCTGGGCAGTGAAGGCACAGTGGCAACTGCCCATGGGTGGGGATCTCAGTTCCACTGTTGCCATCTGTGGACTCATGGGCTCGAGATATCCAAACATCCGTCCCCGTCAATTGTGTATCCCCCCACATGTGTCATACACCACCCCTGTATGTGTCTTGTTTGTCTTGTCTGTTAACCTCCCCTACCTACCTCCCCAGCTATACCGACTTCCTGTACCTGATGTACCACTCTCACCTGAAAAAAAAAAAAGGGAGCTCTGTACCCACAAAAAAATTATGCCCCATACATAGCTGCCCATTTTGCACACATGTCTGCTGGACATGTAAACTGGCAATTACAATTGGCCGTACAACAAATATTGTTGTCCTCACACCTCTCTCAGGGGTGGAAGGTTTCAAATTTCACACCAAATTACAAACATATGCACAGCTGTTGCTGATGAAGAAATGGGCAGCTATGGGCCTTTCCTACATCCCTCCTGCAAAACCCGAGCTTGTTTTCCTCCCCTGTATGTGTCTTGTTTGTCTTGTCTGTTAACCTCCCCTACCTACCTCCCCAGCTATACCGACTTCCTGTACCTGATGTACCACTCTCACCTGAAAAAAAAAAAAGGGAGCTCTGTACCCACAAAAAAATTATGCCCCATACATAGCTGCCCATTTTGCACACATGTCTGCTGGACATGTAAACTGGCAATTACAATTGGCCGTACAACAAATATTGTTGTCCTCACACCTCTCTCAGGGGTGGAAGGTTTCAAATTTCACACCAAATTACAAACATATGCACAGCTGTTGCTGATGAAGAAATGGGCAGCTATGGGCCTTTCCTACATCCCTCCTGCAAAACCCGAGCTTGTTTTCCTACTGTCCTACCCTCTTTGTGCCCCCTTTTTCACCACTTTCCTATCTCCCCATTTTCTTTTCTTTAAAAGAAATTAGCGTGGGTGTGTGCGAGAGTAAGCACTTTTAAGCAGGAGTAAGCGGGAGTGCACTTCTGTGCTCTTAACTAAGCATGTGTGCGTGAAGCTAAGCGACAGTGCGCATGCGTAAGCTCCGCGCAAACCAGCGGTAACCCACTTACAACTGCTTAAAAGTGCCTTAGTCACTCTGAATGACAAGGCCTGTAGTTTGCTCAGCAGAAAAATAAAATACCTCTGTCAGTCTCGAACCCAGGACCTTGGAAGCACTAGTCTGCATGACTTACCACTAAGCCATGACTGCTATACAAGAACATTGTGCTGAAATAAATATATCATGAAATAGTAGGAATTAATGTAAAGGGAATATAGCAAGTCTAGTACACAAAGCATGTCATGTATATTTACTGTGAAATCTAGTGGATTTGTAAAATAGTACTGTGTGAAGAGAAACAGCCATGCTAGTTGGTAGCTAGTAGGTAATAATGTCACAGTAGCACCTGGCAAGCCACACCCATACTCAGAGCAGGATAAACACTGCCATAGTTGAATAGTTAAGAGCCCAGACATAGCAACTGTGACTGAGTTACAGGGATGTCCCTGATGTGAAAACAAATGTCAACTGTGCCCCACTGACTCCCTGTGAAATGTACTAACAGTAGGCAGAAAGGTGTTACAACACATGCAATGGTAACAATGAATTACTGAAAGTATGCACCACTTGCATGTCACAAATGGTGTAGTAATACATATGCTCAAAATAACCCACAGTCACAACTGCAGAATATCAGAATATTTCATGGGAGTATCCCACTGATATGTACCATTCCATGAGGCTGCTAAAAGATGCACCTGAGAGTATCTGAGGCCTGCTCAGCAGCATGATCAAATACCCTTGTAAGTGTCAAGGCCCACACCATGGCCAGACCACACTGCATGCAATGCCACCCTACCACAACAAACACATAGGGAATTCCTGCCCAAACAGATATAGCAAGCATTACAAGCTGTGAATGTAAATGGAAAATAGGAAAGCCATAGCAACACATTACAGGAAAGACACCTAGTAGGCATACAAGGAGTGAATGTAAAGGGCAAATATTGAAACCATAGCAACAGATTGCAAGAGCCACTGCTATATACCAGTTACACCACATTTCCCACAGGAAAGCACACACACCCATATACACAGTATTACTAGTCGTAGGTGTCAGTTTACATACACACGGAGAAGAGGAAACTGGAGGAAGGAATACTCAGGTTACAGTACAACATGCATTGCAGTGTCTACAACACATCCTGAAATATGAGAGACATACCAACCCTTACACTCACAGAACAGTGTCCACAACAAACCAGCATGGTCCCCACCCTGATAATCTGAAAGGGCTACGCCTACCTAACAAACCTTTTTATAGCAATGTCCCGAAATCACAGTGAGAACTGCAATCACTACACAACAGGCTGCATGCAATTAGTAAATGCTGGCTAACAACTGGTGCAGAGGCCATCACATGGACATGTACAGATACCTACAAAAGCATCCTGTACTCCCAGTCCACACATGCAATACTTTCATTGCACCCTCTGGAGGTAGAGACAGAGACAGAGAGAGAGAGAGAGAGAGAGAGAAATAGAAAGAGAAAGAGAAAGAGAAAGAGAAAGAGAAAGAGAAAGAGAAAGAAAGAAATAAAAATAAAAAGTAACAACAAAACAAACAAGTTGACAGCAAGCCAAGTATCTGAAAGCCTACGCAAACAGCTGCAACAAACACAGGTAATGTAAAGTACTAATATAATAGTCTACATACTGTGAACCCTCCATATGTGTTATTGGTCTGTATCTATGTATATGAAGATGTGCATAGGGCCGGAGACATACTGCAACTGTCACTGAAGGCTGTACATACATATGTATGTGAAGGTAGCTATGTGCACATAGCAATGTAGGTTGTAGTGCAATGTACAATGTAGGTTGTACAGTAATGGATGTTCATCAGTACGTTACTGTGTGTATACATATGTGGAACTAAAAAGGATTATATATATATATATATCTATCATGTGTATACGTATGTATATCGAGATTGAGATATGTATGTATGTATATATATATATATATATATATATATATATATATAAATATATATATATATATATATATATATATATGTGTATATATATATATATATATATATATATATATATATATATATATATATATATATGTATATAATATGCATATATGTATACATAGACAGAGAGGGATGTAGAAATACATAGACATATATAGTTTCACAGTGTCATAGTTTAGTACTAGGCTATCTGCCCTGGGGCATTTATAAGCCTAGCCATAGTGATGTGGCTTTCGCCTCCCCATGTAATGGTACAAAAGTGTACAGAATAGATTTAGAATACTGTGCCTCTGTCTAGTCGTGACACAGCGAAGACCCCCTTACATAATAGAATCAGTTTACTGTGCCTCTGTCTAGTAGTGACACAGAGATGACCCCTGGGGTAAACCTATGATCTCCCATCCACTCATCAAGATTTCTCATGAAGAGAGTCAGTGAGGGGCTCTGCCTAACATGAACTGGGATTCTGTTCCAGAGTACGGGAAGCCTCTGAGTTATGAATCTGTCCCTCCAGCATGTCCTATTCATATTTGTGCTGAGGTTTAAATCTTTAGCTCTTGTGGTTCTGATGGATTTGGATTTTATGAGGTGGAGCACATCCATCAATTCCTGATTGGACATGGCCTTGTACGTCAGGCACAGATCACCTCTAAGTAGGCGGTTTGCTACTGAATGGAGCTGGAGTTTCTTTAGTCTGGCAGCATATGACATATGTTGGAGACCCTTGATCCTCTTGGCGAGGTACTTTTGGGGTCTCCTTAGCTGTTGTAAGTGCCAGGTGAGGTACATACCAAATGGGGCATAGTACTGATTCATGGACCTGATAAGGGAGGAGTATATGGGGTACAATGACCTTCTTTGATCTGGATGTGAATCCCTACATGATAAGGTGGGCAAGGTAGGAAGTCTTTCTAACCACTTTGGCAACGTGGGTGTCAAATGAGAGGTCACTATCGACTTGTGTCCCCAGGTCTCTGATTACCTTTTCTGTACTCAGTGGGTTACTGTTTATGTGATAATATGTGGGTACTTTGTTTTTCCCAAAGGGGATGACTATACATTATTTGGCATTCAGTTTAAGGCCTTGACTCCGGCACCAGTTGTCAGTTGCAGTGAGGCCTCTGTGTAGGATGTATGTGTCAGCTGGTGTATCGACTATGGCGCCTAGTATGCAGTCATCTGCAAACTTTGTCAGCCACTACCCTCCCATGTTTGCTTCCACATCTGAGAAATAAATGCCGAACATGAGGGGTCCCAGGACAGAGCCCTGTGGGACACCACTTGTGACTGGCTTTAAGTCTGACATGGCTCCAGCGATTTTGACTTTATGGGTTCTACCCTTTAGTCGGTTTGCAACCCATCTTGTGACATATGGATTTACATTTCAGCTGTTGAGCTTGTCTATGATGCCAGAGTGGGGTATTGTGTCGAAAGCTTTAGCCAAGTCCAGGTAGGCTGTATGGACTGCTTTGCCCTCGTCAATAGCTCTAGTGACTGTTTTGAAAAAGTCAACTAGGTTCAAAAGGCAGGATCTGCCCTTTACAAAGCTGAACTGGGTGGGATCAAGTGTCTGTAAGTCCCCATTGTCTCTTATTTATGAGTTCCATAATGAGTCTTTCCATAGCTTTGCAGACCAGGCTGGTTAAGCTTATGGGGCGGTAGTTACAGGGTCTGTAGAGGTGCCTCTTTTGTGGAGTGGGACTACTGCTGTTGTATGCCAGTGTTCAGGTACATATCCTGTAGTAAGGCTACGGTTAAATAGCATTTTATGTGCGGGTTTAGCTCCTCTCAGAGTTCACGTAGCACGCAACCCGGGATACCGTCAGGTCCCATTGATGCTGTGTTTATAGCTTTGCTGAGGGCGGTTCACAGCTGGACATCTGAGATGACAGGGAGGTTACATTCATCTGGGATAAGTATTTCTTCTTTTGGGGGTGAGGGAGGGGAGAAATTTGCACTGAACCTGTCTGCCAGAATGTTGGCAATATCTGTGTGTTCAGTGTATTTTTTGTCATTGTAAACTAACTCTTAACATATCTGAGGGTTTCCGCCCAGGTTTCTAACATAGCAGAAGAAGGCCTTGTGGTTATCTTTAGTGTCCATAGCGATTTTTCTGTCAAAGTTGGCCTTGGATGTTTTTATGAGAGAACGTAGCTTTCTACTAGTGCTGATCAGAGATGCCTTCTCTTTATGGGATTTTGCTCTGTCATGCAGTAGCTTCCTTCTTTTTTTATACAATTTGTTCATGGCTGGGGTCCACCAGACAGGACACCTGCCCTTGGTGAAGAGGGTCTTGGTTTTATTTGGGATTGCATGATCCATGCATTCTTGGAGATGTCCGTAGAAAGCATTTGTGAAGGATTCTGCATTGTGGGATGTGGTTTCCACTGGCCCAGTGGGCTTAAAGGATACCATCTCAATTTTAAAAAGTGTAAAGTCGGCTTTTGAGAAGTTTTTCACTATAGTCCTTTGTGTTGGGGGTAGAGGTGGGATATGTATATCCAGGGTGATTAGTTTGTGGTCAGATGTCACTAGTGAGGGGTATACTTCCGGTGTGTAGCACATTGTCCCCATGTTTGTGATGATCAGGTCTAGTATATTATCTCCCCTTGTGGGAGAGGTGACTAGCTGTTCCATTGCATTTCAATTTATGAATTCCAGGAACCTTTGGGCTAGGGTGTTTGGGCTAGAATAATGCACCCAGTCTATGTTAGGGTAGTTGAAGTCTCCCAATATGATGGTGTTTGGTGAGACATTCATATCCTCCAATGTCTTCAGGAAGGCTGAATGGGGTTCCTGAGACTGGGAGTGTGGTCTGTAACATGCTACCAGTTGTATAGCAGTTTTGCCTACGGTTAGTTGCACCTGGATGGTCTCTGATGCTTCATGTGTTGCCACTAACCTGGAGGTGTGGGTGTCCTTGATGAATATGGAAACTCCCCCTCCCTTTTTCTTATGGCCCGAGTTTTGGGGCCAAAAAGCATGATACGAGGTATAGCCTGGTAGCGCTGGGGTGCTCTCAGGAGCCTTGAACCAGGTTTCAGTTACTGCACAGACATTGAGATTGATAGAATATGTACGTACAGATATATGTAATACACACATACATATATAGATATATGTAGATACATATACATATACAGACAGATATGACTGTCAACAGATATGTCTGTATATGACTATCTCTCTCTCTCTCTCTCTCTGTCCCACCCCCTCTCACTCTCCCTCTGTCTCTCTCTCTCTCTCCCCATATCTATATCTATATATCTATATCTATATCTATATATATATATATATATATATATATATATATATATATATATATATATATTATATATATATATATACATACATATATATATATATATATATATATATATATATATATATATATATATATATATATATATATATATATATATATATATATATATACTGAGTGAGGCACATGTGTGCAGATGTATTGCAACAGGTGCCTGGTGACAAAGGCATGGAGTGAACACCAGTGTGGATACTGGAGTACCATACCCCATTCCAAAACACTGACACCAGTAACCACCACATATGTGCATGCCTGCCCACCACTGCATGTGCCAGGGGGGAACAGGGGCAACAAGTGTACAATAGGCTCCCCATTGATATGCACAGTGGCACACTAGTCCTGTAATACCTGTACATGGAATGTGTCAGCAGACATGGTGTGTCAGCTATGGACATGTAGGTCACTGTACCCCTCTACACCCCACAATGTCCTACATGGTATGTACCTCCAATGACAGCTACAGATATGGTGAAGTACACAGACATATGTAAGTAACTGTGTCAATGCACTCAAACACATTACCTATGCAGAGTGACTGACAAGACCACAGAGCGCACCCAGACTATCTACATAGAGGTTACCACTGCTGGATATACATAGTTAGGTCACACCCATGACAGTTGTCCAACAACTATGGTAACACCTCCAACATCCACCCAAAAAATTTTTTCCCAGCAAAAAGCCCGGGGAGGGGGGGGGGGGGGGGGGGGGGGGGGGGGGGGGGGGGGGGGGGGGGGGGGGGGGGGGGGGGGGGGGGGGGGGGGGGGGGGGGGGGGGGGGGGGGGGGGGGGGGGGGGGGGGGGGGGGGGGGGGGGGGGGGGGGGGGGGGGGGGGGGGGGGGGGGGGGGGGGGGGGGGGGGGGGGGGGGGGGGGGGGGGGGGGGGGGGGGGGGGGGGGGGGGGGGGGGGGGGGGGGGGGGGGGGGGGGGGGGGGGGGGGGGGGGGGGGGGGGGGGGGGGGGGGGGGGGGGGGGGGGGGGGGGGGGGGGGGGGGGGGGGGGGGGGGGGGGGGGGGGGGGGGGGGGGGGGGGGGGGGGGGGGGGGGGGGGGGGGGGGGGGGGGGGGGGGGGGGGGGGGGGGGGGGTTTTTTTTTTTTTTTTTTTTTTTTTTTTTTTTTTTTTTTTTTTTTTTTTTTTTTTTTTTTTTTTTTTTTTTTTTTTTTTTTTTTTTTTTTTTTTTTTTTTTTTTTTTTTTTTTTTTTTTTTTTTTTTTTTTTTTTTTTTTTTTTTTTTTTTTTTTTTTTTTTTTTTTTTTTTTTTTTTTTTTTTTTTTTTTTTTTTTTTTTTTTTTTTTTTTTTTTTTTTTTTTTTTTTTTTTTTTTTTTTTTTTTTTTTTTTTTTTTTTTTTTTTTTTTTTTTTTTTTTTTTTTTTTTTTTTTTTTTTTTTTTTTTTTTTTTTTTTTTTTTTTTTTTTTTTTTTTTTTTTTTTTTTTTTTTTTTTTTTTTTTTTTTTTTTTTTTTTTTTTTTTTTTTTTTTTTTTTTTTTTTTTTTTTTTTTTGGCCAGCCCCTGGGGATTGGAAACAAAGGCCCCCCGGGGGTTTGGGGCCTTTCCCCCAATAAGGTGGGGCCAAGGCAAGCAGGGGGCCCCAGCCCCCAATTGGCTTGGGGGGTTTTTGTTGGGGGGGGGGTTTTGGGTCCCAAACCCGAAAAACCGCCCCAGGGGGGAAAACCCCCCCAATAGGCTGAAGCAGTAGTGCTATGTGTTTGATTGCAGGTGTGTTTGTGTCTGTGTGTTGATATCTCATATACTGAGGAGTGTGCATGCGTGCATGTGCCCTGTGTGCATGTGTCCATGTGTGCATGTGTGCATGTGCCCTGTGTGCATGTGTGCATGTGTGCATGTGTGCATTTGTGCATGTGCCCTGTGTGCATGTGTTCAAGTGTGCATGTGTGCATGTGTGCATGTCCCTGTGTGCATGTGCCCATGTGTGCATGTGTGCATGTGCCCTGTGTGCATGTGTGCATGTGTGTATCAGTGGTGACATTGTGTACACATTATAAACTGTGTTTCCTGTCTTACTCCCACAGGTTCTGGTGCTGCTCTGGTGTTGTGCAGCAGGGAACCTGAATCAGCTGCCGTGGATAGTGATAATGATGATACCTGTGTAATGGCACAGGGAGGTGTGCCAGGGTCCGTCGTTGGTCAGCCAATTGACAGTACACAGCTGTCAACCCCATCAATGCGCACAGTCATCCTGCCAATACATCCTTTGTCACCAATGTCCCTAGGTGATGGACAGGATACAGTGGGCATTGACCAGGGTAATGTGGTATTGGTGGCACATGCATCCCCACACAGCAGCCATGGCCAGGGTCCTGACATGGTACCACACAGGCAGATGTCCAGGGGTTCTCGTGGGAGCATCCATGGACGTACTGCCCCTGTCAGATGTGCCCACAGAGGTCTTTCAACCTCAGCTATGTTTCAGGCTGTAATGCAGGCACAGTCACATATGGAAAGGTACACCAGACAGGGTCTAAGGGAGCTGAGAGAATGCCGCACAGCTACGAGTGAGTATGCGTGATGTTGCGGCTGCCATCTGTAATTTCACCGAGGTCATTGACAGACGTTGGGGGGACACATTAGATCTGTTCCACAACTACATGTCCATGAGCCAGAGCAATGGTGTATGGTTGAGGCATCGACGTGGGCATATGCCAGCAACAGCAGCAGCTGGCAGCCATGGCGGATGACAACAGGCCCGCGGCTGCTCCCATAGTGCCAGCAGCAGCCCCAGCAATGCTGGGTCTGTGCTGTCATCAGACCGCCCCAGGAGACCACGTGCACGTGGCTCTGGACAGTCCCAACAGGGGCCTGTCTCCAGTCACCAACCACCTGCTTCTGATGACAGCACCCAGTCTGGCTTAGTACCTGATGCGGTCCGTAGCACCCCTGCCAGGCATAGGTACTGTGTCCATGGCCAGAGACAGTGATCTGCATGACCTGGCAAGGTACAGTCTGTGGCTGTCCACAAACACCTGTATATGGCAGCCATGAGGTGGAACTGTGTGCATGCATACACACATGCGAATTGATAACACCCAGGGCTACCGCATACACGCACACACTGCATCAACATTGCCCCATCTTGTACTGCTGTCCCTCACCAACACACACACACACAGACATGTCAATTGGTTGTATCAGTGGCAGACTCAGGCATACCAAGTACACACCCTGTGCATATGATGAAACTGTGCCACCTCCTGCATTCTGTAACATCGGTGCAGGAACAGGTTAACATGGTGCTGATGCACAGGGTGACTACATAGAAGTGTAGTAATAGTATCATGCTTACAACAGTACAGTGTAATGATATCATTGTGGGTATATCCCAGCATGCCTGATGCAGTTACAGTATGAATGTCATTGTATTGTTTTGTACACCCATAATAATTACCATAGTGTAATGTCTGAACATCGTTGCATACTGGTGGTGAGGCTGTCAACAGAAGGCCACCTACATAGGTAGCACAGGGGATAAGAAAATGTAAGTATTGATACTCAATGATGGACATGTCAACTGCAGGTTGCATGCTGTCTACACTTGACTCTGCAATGAGGATGTTTGAGGATGTTGATATCTGTGCAGTAATACACAACAGGTTCAAGACTCACAAGAGCACCCTAGCACTGCAAGGTCACACCTTGTACCATGCATGACAGCCCCAAAACACAGAACTAACTATGACTGGAGGGAGAGTCTCCATACATGTCAAGGATACTGTGGTGCCAGGAGAGGAAGCATACATCCTACAAAGTTTGGAACTGCTGAGTGAGGGCTCAGTGTCTGTTATTCGAAATGTGTATTAGTTCAGGTATGAGCACTTGGGTTTCAGGCCAGTTATTCTACATTACAAAGGTACATGGTCTGTGCACTTGTGGGAGGTGGGGCTGGACACAGCCCGTCTGACCTGTGACTGTCTGGGTACAGGCTTATAGTGCCTGCATATATGCACTGTTACCTACTGGAAGTCATACACCTTGTTTGTTGTAGCATAGTCTAGATCCAGGCCTGTTGACTGTAGCTTTGTTGGTATGCATGTTTGCTTGATATGTCCCTGAAATACTGATTCCACCTGCAATGCAGATTTACAGCACTTCTGTGCATCCCTAGTGACATCTGTATTGCTTACTGTACTGATGTCCATGTCTCACTTGACAGAACGTCACTGTTTGTCCTGTTTGCATGTAAGTTGCCTGTAACACATTGCATATGACTTACCTGGCATTTGCTCACGAAAGCATTTATATATGCCAGCACTAACAAATCAAGAGTACTACACCCTCACATACTCACCTTGAGTACTTTGTTCCCCATTGGCCCTATGTGTTGTTACTTATTATGGGATTCACAATACTATGGTAGCATGTGCAAAGGTCACTTGTCAATCTCCTCTCTGGTTCCGTTTGTGAATCTGTGAGTCATGTGGCAATGTTACAGCTGCCTCATGTACACAGACAACCCTCTCCCCTTCCCATAAACGTATAACACATGTGAGAGATGCAACCACATAGCCAAACTGGGGGCTAAGCTCTCTTAACTCAGTACTGGCATACCCTGTCAGGTGGAGTGGGATACTACAGTGAATACAATACCAGTCTCACATAGACCTGCCACGACAGCAATCCAAAGATAGAAACACACAGGAACATTCTTGGAGTCTCAGAATAGCATCCTGCCTGAGCAGCAGACACCTGCGAAGCAGACACACAAGCAAACGTTACGCCAGAACAGAGCACGTGCAACACATAGCTCACAAAGCCTGTGTGCCAAACAGTCACAGCCCATATGGCTTAACAACACACCTGCTACAGTTATAATAGGTACATCTATCGTCAGGTACACTGCGGTCCCGCTCACCAGGCTGAACAAGGAGAAGGTCACGGTGAGATGCCCGTCGGGCAGTATGATCCACCACATAACACAAGCATACAGGTCACTCCAAGGCATGTACAAATATGACTCAGTCATTGTCCGTGCCAGTGTGAATGACTTGTGACGTACCTCCCTGGACTACATGATAGGGGACATAGAGGGGCTCTCTGAGCATGTGGCACAGGCTGGTATGACCCTGACCTTGAGTGGCATCTTACCCTCACCAAGAATGCTGCCACAATATGTAGACAGGATGATCAATTTCTACAATTGCTGTATGTTTTGGTGACATTCAAGGGGACCCAGTGCCTGTCAGCATGGGATTACATGCTAGACAAGCCACGTTGCTTTGCTAGGGACAGCTTGCACCTGTCACCCATGGGCCATTGTATATTGGCAGAGACTCTTGCTACACACATAGTGCCTTTTTATACAAGGCTCAAATTACATAGCCACCTACACAGGTATCACACGGAATAGGGCACTAATAGTAATGCTACTCAACGCCAGCAGTGTAAACCTCAGGATGCATGCAGTGGACACTGTCCTTAGCATGGAGAACAGCAATATCCATGCGGTAACAGACTCCTGGTACAAGGCTCCCAGGTGTACCCCAGCACTGCCAGGTCATACCTCATACCATGCTTGTCATCCCCTAAACATGCACCAAACCAGAACAGGGGGGATGTATCCAAAGGCACCACAGATACACACACCTCCAGGTTGGTGGCACAGCACAAAGCATCATAGCCTATCCATGTGCAACTAACAGTGGGTTAGACTGCCTTCAGGTTCATAGCCTGGCACACACCACCCTCCCATACCCAGGAAACCCACTTGGCCTTCCTGACAACACTGGGAATATGATGGTCTCTACAAACACCATTATATGGGTGGACTGCAATTACCTAAACATAGAGTGTGAGCATTACTCTAGCTCCAAGACCCTAGCTGAAAGGTTCCTAGCATTCATTCACTGAATTGCTATGGAACAACTTGTTAGCACTCCCACAAGAGGTGGACACATGCTGCACCTGTTCATCAACAACATGTGGACTATATGCTCCAGACCAGTCGTGTTTCCCTCACTGGCAGGATGACACCATATACGACTCACACTGTATATGCACATACCACATGCAGCCCCTGCACAGAACAGTCAGACAGTTGTCTAATGCAGATTCCATGTATTCACATGAGGCAGGCTTCAGACATGGGAACTATTGAAGGTCACAGGTACATATGTGTATGTGGCACACACATACATCATGTGTGCATTGACATTACTGATATGATCTATGTCGTGCAATATTAGGAACAACACCCCACACACATGGACAAACTGTGTGACAAAAACACACGTGGCATTTGTAGGATACAAACCCCTACCTAACTGTGTTATGACACTTGTGAAAGACGCAGTAGCAGAGCATGCTATTTGCATTACTGGGAGACTTGCTTTCTCCTGCTGTACTTATAGAGTGCTGACATCATCAGTGTTTAGACAGTGAAATATGCAGCATGTGGTGTGTTGTATTAGTTGCCAAAAGGGACATTTCTCCTACACATAGAATTGCACACACACACTGCGCACTTGCAGGATTCAAACCCCTACCTAACTATGTTATGACACTTGTGAGAGACACAGTAGTAGAGTGTGCTATTTGCAATACTGGGAAGCTTGCTTTCTCCTGCTGTACTTATAGGGTGCTGACATCATCAGTGTTTAGATAGTGGAATATGCAGCATGTGGTGTGTTGTACTAGTTGCCAAAAGGGACATTTCTCTTATACATAGAATTGCACACACACACACACACACTGAGCACTTTCAGGATTCAAACCCCTATCTAACTATGTTATGACACTTGTGAGAGATGCAGTAGCAGAGCATGCTACTTGCATTACTGGGAAGCTTGCTTTCTCCTGCTGTACTTATAGGGTGCTGACATCATCAGTGTTTAGATAGTGGAATATGCAGCATGTGGTGTGTTGTACTAGTTGCCAAAAGGGACATTCCTCTTACACATAGAATTGCACACACACTACTCCCACCCCCACATACACACACTGAGCACTTGCAGGATTCAAACCCCTACCTAGCTCTGTTATGACAGTTGTGAGAGATGCAGTAGCTGAGCGCACTATTCAAATTACTGGGTATCATTTGTGCTCCTGACATATGTATAGTGTGCTGACATCATTATTTATGAAGAGGTATGTACATCTGTCACTATCCATCAGTAAGGGGGAGAGCATATATATGCATTAACTTTGCTGGGGCACAGTGGCCTACTGTACTGTGGAGGCACACGCCAAATACACTGTGGATAGCCTTCTGTATTCCCTAGGGACAACAGCCTAGTATTGCACTCTACGGACATATGTTTACCTGTCAGATGCAAGCATCTGTTGCTCATATACTGTTTGTGGGTCTTTATTGCCATAGCTTTCCCTATCTCTATGAAGCACTTGTGTACTGTGGCAGAGGATTGCATATGAGTGGGATCCAGTACTTTACTTATGTCTCTGTTGTAATTTCGCTGTGTGCACTGGGCAGATTTCTGTATTGTGGGAGGTTCCTGTGTTAACACATACAAATGCCAGATATGTGTGTGCAACTGCTGAACTGTGACATGGCCTAAGTGTGTGAGCATGCCCAGTTCACAGTTTCTATGGCTTCTTGACTGACACGTCTCATTTATCTAAGTGTGCGAGCATGCCCAATGTGAACTTTCCATATGTTGGGAATTGTAGTCCACCACATTTGTGTTTGTGTGTGGACTTCATCTCTATTTCACATGTACAGTTGAGTGTTGGACATCAGGTTGTGTTCTTACTGCCCAACTGCTTTGTGTCTGAACCTAACAGGCATTATGCTGTGCCTGCAGGGTTGCCATGGGATAGTTTGCATACAATTGTCAACATCCTTTCATACTGACCAAACAGTGTATTATTGTATAGTGTACTGGTTCAGTACTTTCACTATAGTGGACAGTATCATCGGTTTCAGTCCTATCACTGCTTGTAATATTTATAGTGAGCACACCAGACTGTTAGAGGGCCAGTTGTGCAGATATGACCGTGTTGCAATTTGTTCAGATATGGACAACATAGAACAGGATTGTCCGACATTGTTAATGTATTCCACAACTTGTGTGAACAGTGACAAACAATGGCCATGTGCCCTAGGCCATTTGTAATGCTAGTCAGAGAGTGTTTGTCCTTCAACACACATATTTACTGGTGTTTGCCATGACATATGTCAAGGTTAGTGTGCTGTGCCTCTGTCTGCCCGTGACATACAGGTGATATCCAGGGTACACCTATCATCTCCCATCCAGTCATCATGATTCCTCTGGATGACAGTCAGTGAGGGACTCCCTGGATAACCTGTACTGGGGGTTTAGTCATGAGTGGAGTGAGCTTCTGGGTTATGGATCAATCGGTACAGCATGTCCTGTTTATGTCTGTGCTGGGGTTCAGGCCTGTCATCTGCATAGGTCACCAGCATTCAGATTTTACATGGTGCCAGATGTCCATTGATTCCAGCTTGGTCATGGCTTTATACATCAGGCACAGATCACCTCCAGCCAGACGGTATGGCACTGTGTGGAGCTGCAGTTTGTTTAATTAGGCAACACATGGCATTTGTTACAGCTCTGAGATCCTCCTGGTGGGGTATTTGTGGGGTCTTTCCAGTTGATGCAGGTGTCTGCTAAGGTACATCCCACAAGGGCCATTGTACACAATTGCGAGGCTGCTGATGGATGACTGGAGAGGCACGATGACCTACCCTGACCTAGCTGTGCTTACCTTCATGATTAGGTGGGTATATGGTATGTTTCTGTAACCACTACAGACACATGGTTGTCACATGCAGGATATCTATCACCTTGTGTCCCCAGGTCTCTTATTGCCCCTGATATACTTAATGGGTTAACACCTATGTGGTCATTTGTGGCCATGTACTGTGTTTCCACAGGGGATGACTATACACTATTCTGCATTTAGCTTGTTGACTTGGCTGTGGCACCACTTGTCTGTTTCTATGTGTGCCTTTTGTAGGATGCTTGTGTCAGCTGGAGGGTCCGATATGGTGGGCAGTTTGTAGTCATCTGCGAACCTGTTCAGACAGAGTCCTTCCATGTTGGCCTGAACCTATGCGACATATATAGCATACAAGAGAGGTCCCAGGACCGTGCCTTGTGGGATGCCAGTTGTACCTGGTTTGTAGTCTGACATGGCTGCAGCATGTCTGACCAGGTCAGTTCTGTCCTTGCGCTGGTTTGCAACCCATCTACTTGGATAGGGATTTATAGTTAGGCTGGTGAGCTTATCTGTACTGAACAACTGGGGTACTGTATGGAAGGGTTTAGCAAGGTCCAGATAGGCTGTGTGAACCATATTCCCCTCATCAATGGCCTTGGTGCATGTTTCACATGAGTCAGACATGTGTAAGGGGCAGGATCTGCCCTATGAAAGCCACACTGGGTAGGGTCCAATGTCTGTAGGTACCCATTCTCATTATTCCTGAGATCCATGATCATCATCTCCATTACTTTGCCAACCAAGATTGTCAGGGTTGAGGGGTGATAGTTTGCAGTATCCATTCAGGCACCACCTTTGTGGTGAGGGACCACTGTTGTTGTACACTGTGGGTACATATCCTGTGGTAAGACTGTGATTGCACAGTAGTGCTATTTGGTGTTCCATTCTTCTTACAGTACTTGTTGGACACAACCCAGGACACCATCTGGTACCATTGATGCTGTGTGGTTTGCTTTGTAGATGCTGGCTGTTACCTCAGCATCTGCAATGTCAGGGGGTCAGCACTCTGCTGGGATAGATATTTGGCAGTTTGGTGCTGGTGGGGAGTTTGCAAAGAATCTGTTAGTTTGGATGTTGGCAATGTGTGTGGGTTTAGTGTATTGTTTGTGATATTTGAGTACTGCAGAGCATATGTGTGGATTATCACCATGGTTCCGACCATCAGTTAGGACAGCTGTGTGATTATCCTTTGTGTCCTGCACAATTTGTATCGTCATAGGTTCATAGGTTCATACTAGGCTATCTGCCCTGGCCATGTTGGAGCACGGACAGACTGTGTGTGTCTTTCGACACCCCTTGCAATGTGCATATTATGCCCATTTGGGGTTTACTTTACTAGATGTGACACAGGGATGGCCCCCAGTGTACACCTACTATCTCCCATGCACATGACCGGATTTCTCTTGTTGTGTATGAGTGTGGAGCTCAGCCTATCATGGACTGGGATTCTGTTCCAGAGTGTAAGGAGTCTCTGGGTTATGGACCTGTCCTTCCAGCACATCCTATTTTTGTATGTGTGGAGGTTCAGATATCTCACTGTGGTGTCTCTGCTGGATTTGGAGTTTCTGCAGTGGAGCATGTCCATTAATTCTGAATTGGACATGACCTTGTACATCAGGCATACATCGCCTCTGTCTGGGCAGTATGCATGTGAATTGGGCTGTGGTTTCTTCAGCCAGGCAGCAGATGACAAATGTTTGGACCCTTTATCTTCTTGGTGAGGTACATTTGGGGTCTTTCTAACTGCTGCAGGTGTCGGGTAAGGTACATCCGAACTGGGGCATCGTTCTCAAGTATGGGCCTGATAAGGGAAGAGTATGGGGGCACAGTGACCTCTCTTGATCTACATGTGCATCCTTTCATATAAAGGTGG
Source organism: Protopterus annectens (assembly GCF_019279795.1). Taxonomy (NCBI): domain Eukaryota; kingdom Metazoa; phylum Chordata; order Ceratodontiformes; family Protopteridae; genus Protopterus; species Protopterus annectens. The sequence continues at coordinate 1,416,003,675 of NC_056728.1, read as the reverse complement.
CCAATATAGCAGGTCTTCCTGGCCATCTTGGCAATGTGAGTGTCACATGACGGGTTACCGTCCACTTGTGTCCCTAGGTCCCTGATTACTTCTTCCGTACATAATGGATTGGCACCTATGTCATACTTTGTGTGTTCCTTGTTTGGTATTTGTTGAGATATTCATACTCTGCAGTGTCTTCAGGAAGGCTGGCTGGGGTTCCTGGGTTTGTGAGGGTGGTCTGTAGCAGGCTGCAAACAGGGACGCAGTTTGAGCCACTGTTACTTGCCCGTGGATAGTCCACGCTGCTTCTTGCTGTGGTACCAACCTGGGGGTGTGGTTATCCTTGACAATTACTGATAGCCACACTCCTATTGTAGTGTGTTCCATGTTTTGGAGCTGTAGAGCATGGTATAAGGCATAACCTGGTAGTATTAGGGTGCTCTTCTGGGCCTTGACCCAGGTTTCTGTTGCAGAACAGATATTGCCGTTCTCCATGCTGTTGTGGGTTTGGTCTGCATGCACCTTGCAGGTTAAACTTCTGGCATTGGGTAGCATTATGTCCAGGTTGTTATTCCTTGTGCTACCTATGGTGGTGGGTTTGTGTTTCCAGCCTTACCTATTCAAGGCACAGTGGGGGTGACAACAGCCTTTGCCAGTATCCACACAGCCAGGTGTGTGGGGTGCGTGCCATCCCTAGCAGGTGGAGCATCATATCTTGCTCAGCATGTCATCCCAGGCTGTCAGCCATTTGTTCCCCTTTGCTAACAGCAATACTTCAGCCAATTATTGTACTTGATCTTGTTGTCTTCATAGTGTGGCATCATGCTTGGTGAGGGAGAGATGTTAGGCAGGGTCTTCATGTTTGCATATACTAGATGGTGTTACATTGCTTTTGCCTCAGATGGTGCTGCAGGGCTGCCTATGTCGGATGCACATACTACACTCCCTGTACATGTTTGAAAGCAGGTTGTGTCATGTTAGGCGTCCCTGTTACTATATGAGTGAGTCAGAAAAGGGTATCATTCCCAGGGTTCCTACTGAGCCAGTGTATGTGCTATGCGTTGCCTCTTTGCCAAGGTCAGGACATACTGGGCACACCTCCTTCTGCCTACTGGGGCAGGCTCAGGTTGTTCCTCCTCCAAGTCACGCTATGCCTGTGATGGCCTTGGCAATAGTGGGGGGCTGTTTGTCCCGGCCCTATGCTGGTCCTGCTGCAGCTGTTTTCACAGAATCATATTATGTAGCATAGCACATACCATGACAATTTGGGTACATGTAGTTGGTGAGTACTGCAAGGCTCCACCAGATGTGTCCAGACACCGGAACCGTGACTTGAGCAGCCCAAACACATGCTCTATTACATTTCATGTTTGTGCGTGTGCCTCATTATGGTGTTCTTGTTCAGGTGTGTGTGCGTTTCTGATGGGTGTCATCAGCCACAGCTCCAGTGCATATCCAGCATCCCCCACTAAGTGACCATGTGGGATGTCCCCATTGGCAAATGTCTGGTACAGCTGTGTCAAATGCCAGATATGGGAATCATGGTAGCTTCCAGGGCAGCCAGCACACACATTCATTATTATGCCCTGGGCATCACAAATGACCTGGCAGTTGATGGGGGGGAGCCCTTGCGGTTAATGTAGGCCCTACCCCACTCACCGGCTGGTGCTTTGATGCATATGTGCGTGCAGTCTATTGCACCCACTACCTCAGGGTATTCTGCTATTTGCTGGAAGAGATGCATATTGCTGGCCAATACCTCACGGGAATTGGGGAAATATACATGCTCACCGACATGTGCTGACATGGCGTCAAGGAACTGGTGCAGTACCCTGGAAGCTGATGCCTGTGATATCCCCATCATATCACCAGTTGGTCTATGGAAGGTACCTGTTGCTAGTATTCTTAGGCCAACTCATACCTTGGTTTCCACTGGGATGGGTTCCCCTCTGTTGGTTCTGTATGTGAGGCGTGGCCTGCACAGCTCAACAATTTGCTGCAGGAGGTCTCTGTCCACTCTATAGCGCTCCACTATCTCCAGCTCATGTAACCCCTGGTAGGTGACCCTGGGCCTGTACACTCTTCTCCGTCTCCTCACTGTGGGTTGTCTGGCAGCATTTGCATTGTCACCACCCTCAGCAAGTCTCCTATGTCTCCTTATAACAGCTATGGCAGCCCCTAGCATGTTTGGTCTGAGTGTAGCTTTTTCAGTTTTCACTTCTAATAGCTTACTCCTGTCTTGCAGTGTCTCTTGAGAGAAACATACTGCAATGCTGTTTGCAGTGTTTCAAGTGCTGGGCTGGGCTAGTATTCTGCCTGTGTAATTGCCTGCTTCTAATTGTTTTCACCTGCTAACTCTACCAGCATTTCCTGCTAGCTTTCTGCTATTTCTTCTGCTTCCTTTTCCCTCTCTGTTTCCTCATTGGGGAGCAGCACGCATACCAGTGAAAACACACTCATAGTGGCTACCATGCTCGCACACATGCTTACACGGACTAGAATCTGCTTATTTGTGTTAAAACGCACGCACACCAGCGCAAACAGGTTTACAGATCTTTAAACAGGCTCCTACATGCTTACTCTGCCTTACACGCGCGCACTCTGTCTTACTCGCGCCTCCCAGTGCGCACACGCATGCATGCATGCACAGCAAGAAACTTTGGTGTTAGCCACAGTGTACACCTTCCATTTCTTGACTTTCCCATGCTTATCTGTTGACACTCCTCTTTCTATGCTGTGTGACTGACATCTTTCACATACCACTTTGCTCCAATGAGCTTGATTTCTTTCTAACATCCCCCCCTGTGATGTCACCTATCTCCCACTTTGTTACTTCCCCTTATCTAACTCTTACACTACATGGGATGTGCTCATTTGCTATGTGACAGTGAGATTCACTATCCTACCACTTATTTACATAGGATTGCCTACTAATGCTTAGTTACGTGTCTTACACTCAGCTTCCCCCCTTAGCAACCACTAAACGGTGGCCATGTTGTTTTCGGTCTGCTAGTCCCTGCATTGTAAATCCATGCATTGCATAAAACCCACATTTGTGGGTTTCAAACCTTTATTTTTATGTCTTATTTAGTGCAGCCCGTTTGCGCGGGGCTGCACTGCGTTTAAACCGAAAAAAAAAATATTTTATTTCATGTTTGCATCGGGTTACCATGCCAATGGCCACATGTTTGGCCATTGGCATGCTGCCTGATACATATGCACACTTTATTTGGAGCTGTCATGGCTCCATTTTGTTATTTGCAGAAATGTACTCAGTTGTCAACTGAGTACATTTCTGCACCTAACACGACTCTTACACAGGTTGGTTTCAGCTTCGTGGATCACTAATCTACCTCATTTGCATGCCTTTCGGCTGCAAGTGAGGTAATTAGCATATCCCCGCCCTGCCCGTGTAAGAGACGTTTTAGCTGGTCTCTTACACGGTATTTAGGGTTGTTCCTCGATCAAGATGGCTGCATGGAGTCTTACACGACTCTTAGACTCCGTGCAAGCCATCGTGAATCCTGCGCAATATTTATTGTAATATAAGGAGATTTTAATATGCAATGGAATGTTATATGTCTTTAATTTGGAATTGCAATGTATTTAACACTACAGAATGCATATACTGGGGATGCCATGTTTTTATACAGTAAAACAGTTATTGTCTCCAGGTTCTGCTACCAGGTGTTTTACCACATCAACATTGCAGTCATGACATCATTTGCATTCACACTCGTACATGTATGCCATAGATACTAACTGTGTCTAATATAGCTTAATTTCATTTCTTAAGCAATAAAACTGGCAGAATCTCCACACATACTGAACAGACATTCCCCGGGATTCACGAAGCTTGTGCCAGGTGCAGGAGTAGCGTCGGTGTTCCAACACCAAATATGGCCGCCGGGCGATGCAGGTACGAGCTGTTTTCATGTGCACTACCTGCGGACACTACGCTGGTACAGCTCTCGGCTCCTGTATGCTAATCACCCCATTTGCAGCAGTGTAACATGCAAATGAGGGTAGTTAGCGATCCAGGAAGTGGTGCAGGCATAGTGTAAGCATGCAGAAATGTAAACCGTAAAAATGGTTTACATTACTGCAAACATAAAATCAGAGCCAGCCATGTCAGCCGGCCAAACACATGTATTATATTGTTAATATATGCCAATGGCTAAATATATAGCCATTGGCATATAAAAACATGCACAAAATGTAAAATTAACATTATTATTTTTTTTCGCGCTATTGCGAAGTTTAAAGCGTAGGGCAACGGTGTGCAAATGGGATCGTAAAAAAAATATAGAAAAAAAGAAAATAAAATTGCAATGTAACACATATCATGATTTCCCCATAATAGTCAATAGCAGGCATGTTACACCACACCATGGTGCAAAGGTTGCTAAGGGGCTGTGTTAGTGTTATGTGAGGTTTCTAGGAATTAGTAGGCAATCTATTGCAAATGAGAGGAGTTATACTGAATCACAGATTCCCCCCTGGTGTAAGGATGCACCTCATGGAGTAGTGTTATAAAACCGAGGTGTGACCATGAGATAAAGATGTCAACAAGAGAGGGGTGTGTCACTTTTGCTGTAAGCACATTGGAGCAATTCCAATCCGGTTTGCCTATAGTTAAGCAAAGCTAAAGGAAAGGGGTGTGTTTAACTGGCATTAGCTTTGGCTAGCTGAGAGCACACAAGATAACTGAGTATGCATGTGAATGGAGATTAAAACGTGCTTAAACCCAGTAAATGGGTATGTGCAGTGTGCACTGGAGCTGAAACAAGAAGGATATATGAAAAAAATAAGGAAATGCTGCAGCAGGGAAATTGTAGTACAAATGAGCAATTAACACCTAGGAACCTACAGTGGACCATTGACAACAGCTAACAAGGCTGCTACCAGCTACCTGCAGAACGGGAAAGGGGAGGGGCTGTACTGCAAAGAAAACAGTAAAGTGTCACAGCAGAACAAAGTAGAATTGCATTATATCAGCTACATAACACAGGGAAAGTACAAGACAATAAAGCTGGCAGGTGGATGCATGCCCGACAATGGGAGGGGATCTAGGTTTAAAAGGGAATTAAAGGGCAACAGATGAATCAAGCCAAGCAAGCATAACTCCACACTACAGCCCCCACACTTGCAGTAATCAATGTAAAATCCATAAGTAAGATACCTTGCAGCTGGAACTGCTCACACACAGCCAATTACATCAGCAGCATCTATAGCGCTATAGTAGAAAGTGTGAAAGCACCTCACACACACTTGTGTTTTCCCATACACACTGCACCATTGGTGTATACAAATGGGGAAGTTTTAATTTGTACATGTTAGTGGCTGCCATTGCTTTGATCCACCAGCATGTGATGGAGACTGAAGGTGGTGAGGAGGAGGATGCTGACAACCACCGCAGGCACCAAAGTAGGAGAAGAGTGTTCAGACCAAGCGTACCCTACCAGGGGCTACATGATTTGGAGATAGTAGAGTGTTACAGGGTGGACAGGGACACCCTACAGCAACTTGTGGAGCTGTGCGGGGCATGCCTCAGAGCCAGAACAAACAGAGGGGAACCCATCCCAGTGGATACCAAGGTATGTGTAAGCATGACAATATTAGCCACAGGTACCTTTCAAAGGCCAACTGGGGATATCATAAGGATCTCACAGGCATCAGTATCCAGGGTACTCCACCAGTTCCTGGATGCCATGTTACCACATGCCCGTGAGCACATATACTTCCCCCAAATGTAAGAGGAGTTGGCCAGCAATATGCGTCTTTTCCACTGTGTGGCAGAATACCCAGAGGTGACTGCACACACATACACATCAAGTCACCACCCGTTGAGTAGGGTAGGTGCTACATAAACCGCAAGGGGTACCCCTCCATCAACTGCCAGGTCGTGTGCAATGCCCAGGGCATTATCATGGATGTGTGTGCTGGCAGCCCTGGAAGCTATCATGACTCCCACATCTGGCATGCCTCATAGCTGTATCAGGCATTTGCCAGGGGGGACATCCCATATTACCATCTGGTGGGTGATGCCGGCTATGCATGGAACCGGGGATGATGACACCCATCAGAAATGCACACACACCCATGCAAGAATGCCATAATGAGGCACACACACAAACCAGAATCATCATACAGCATGTTTTTGGGATGGTCAAATCACGGTTCCATTGCTTGGACATATCCAATGGAGCCTCTCCAGCCACATGTGCCCACATCTTCATATTATGTGCCATGCTACACAATATGATCCTGCAGAAACAGCTGCAGCAGGGACAGAATGGTAAAGGCCCTCACAGCCCACCACCATTGCTAAGGGCCCCACAAGCACAAACAAGCACAGACCACGAGCCCCCTGAGCCAGCCCCTGTAGGCAGACGGAGGGGTACCCAGTATGCCCATGCCTTGGCAAAGAGGGAATGTATAGCACACACACTAACAGTGTAGGCACCTAGGGACTGACACCTTTATCCACCTGCACACACAGTAAAAATGGATGGTACACACACACAAGACTACCTGTAAATTGTCATGTATAGGCAGTCTACTGTGTGCATCCAACATAGGCAGCCCGCAACTACTGCACACACAACTGCTATTGGCACAAGGTGAGTCAACACCTGAACAGTAAATTAAGCTATCAGCATGTACTGCTACTGTATGTATAGGTTCATAGGTAGGTACTAGGCTAACTGCCTGAGGACATTCATAAGCCTAGCTAGAATGTGTCAGCTTTTTCCACCCCATTGATTAATTATCTGTCCCTATGTTGAGCAGAGCCAATGGTGGGATCCCTGGGGTGTATCTACCATTCCCCATCCACTCTTCAAGGTTTTTCTTGAAGAGTGTTAGTGAGGGGCTTTGTATAATGTAATTAGGGATGATGTTCCAAGGCATGGGGAGTATCTGTGACAGGAATCTGTCCCTCCAGCATGTTCTAGTTATCGTTGTGGCAAGATTTAGCTCACTAGAGCACGTGGCTCACTGTGACATGGATTTCCTTAGGTGGAGCATGTCCATTAAGTCTGAGTTGGACATGGCTTGTAAGCCAGCAGAGATCATCTCAAGTAAATGAGATGCCACTGAGTACAGCTGGAGTGTATTCAGTCTGGCTGCATAGGGCATATGTTTGAGGCCAGTAATCCTCTTTGCAAGGTACTCCTGTGCTCTTTCCAGCTGTTGGAAGTGTCTTCTGAGGTACATCCCAAATGGGGTATTATACTCTATGATGGACCTGATGAGTGACGAGTAACAGGGCACTATAACCCCAGTATGTCTAGATGCGAACTCTTTAGTAATTAGATGGCCTACATAGAAGGATGTCCTAACTACTTTGGTGATATGATTGTCAAAGGAGAGATTACTATCTACCTTAGTCCCCAGATCTCTTATTAACTTGTCTGTATTAAGGGGCCTGCCACCTATGTGGCAATTTGTGGGTGCTTCGTTTTTCAAAACAGAATGACTATGCATTTTGTGGCATGGCCATGACTCTAACACCCTGTGTTGGTCTCCGTGAGGCTTTTTTGAAGGATGTCTGTGTCAGCTGGACTGTCAGTTATGGCTCCCAGTCTGCAGTCATTGGCAAACTTGGTCTGCCATAGTCCACCTGTGTTTGCCTGTACCTCTGAGAAGTATATGTGGAACAGTAGAGGTCCGAGGACTGAGCCCTGTGGGACACCAGTTGTGACTGGTTAAGAGTTGGACCTGGAGGCTGCTAGTCTTACCATGTGGGTTCTGTCTGTAAGCCAGTTGGCAACCCATCCTGTGACGTACGGGTTTATATTCAGGCTGGTGAGTTTATCAATAATACCTGAGTGGGGAATGGTGTCGAAAGCCTTGGTGAGGTCCAGGTAGGATGTGTGAACCACCTCTCTCCTCATCTATCACCTGGGTGACTGTCTGTAAGACGTCAACCAGGTTCAGTAGGCATGATGTGCCCTCAACCAAGAAGACCTGGGTTGAGTCAAGTGTTTGGAGGTTACCAATGTCTTTGTTAATGAGTTCCACGATGATGTGCTCCATAGCCTTGCAGGCCAGGCTAGTCAGGCTTATGGGGCAGTAGTTACCATGGTCAGTTGTGGTTCCTCCTTTGTGGAGTGGTATAACCATTGCTATGTGTCATTCTAGGGGTTGAAAAGCTTATTTAGGTGGAGGATTAGTTTGTCTTGTAGTGTTTGCAAGACGCAGCCTGGGGCACGATCTGGCCCCAGTGATGCTGTGTTTTGCCTTTTGAGAGGGCTATTTTCACCTGTGCATCTGTGATGTCTGGGATACTGTACTTTTCCTGTATTGTTGTGTGCCCTTTAGGGGGTGATATGGGAGTGAAATTTGCACTGAATGTATCTGCAAGGTTGTTGGCGATATCAGTAGATTCTGTATATTTTGTGCTATATTGCACCAGCACAGCGCAAATCTGTGAGTTACCACTTAGATTCTTAACATAGCCAAAGAAGGCTTTGTGGGTATCTGTCTCATCCTTGGCTATTCCCCTTTTGAAGTTAGCCTTGGATGATTACATGAGGGACCGTTGTTTCTTACAAATACTGGTCAGGGATGTCCTTCCTTCTTGGGATTTTCTTTTATTTCTGGACTACCATCCCCCTTCTGTTGTATAGCCTGTTTATTGCAGGACTCCACCTGACTGGTGTCCTTGTTTTGGAGGAGTGAGTCCTAGTCTACCAGGGATGGCATGATCCATACATCCTTGTAGGTGCTCATAGAGTGCATTTCTAAGTCTGTCTGTATCTTGAGTAGTGTTTTCCCTTAGTGTGGGGGCTGTGAAACTTCCCACCTCTGTCTTTAGTAGTGTGAAGTTAGATGTAGGAAATGTTTTCACTGTGGTTTCCTTGGGTGGGGGAGATGGTGGGGTGTGGACATCCACAGTGAATAGTTCATGATCAGATCAAACCAGTGATGGGTTTACCTCTTCTGTGTTGCAACTGTTGCTCATGTTGGTGATTACCAGGTCTAGTATGTTTCCACCTCTGGTTGGGGAGTTTATCATCTGATCCAGAGCATTTGAGTTGATACACTCCAGGAAGTGCTGGGCCTGGAATTAAGTACACAAGCAGTTTTCCCAGTTAATGGTAGGGTAGTTGAAAACATCTATATAAGGATGTTCAGTAGGACTGTCATGTTTTCCACTGTCTCCAGGAAGGTGGAGTGGTGGTCCTGGGCCATTGAGGGTGATCTGTAGAGGCCACAATTTGCATTGCAGTTTTGGCTGATATTAGCTGCACATGGATAACCTCAGAGATATCATGCTGCCCCACTAACCTGGAGGTGTAGGTATCCTTGATTAATATGGATACACCACCTCCATTTCTGTGCCAGTCCATGTTCTGTGGCCAAAATGTGTGGTACGAGTTGTAGTCCAGCAGTGCTGGGTGCTCTCAGGAGCCTTAAAACAGGTTTCAGTTACTGCAGAGATGTTGACATTGTCCATACTGAGGAGTGCTGTGAGTGCGTGCATGTAGTGATTTCAACTCCTAGCGTTGAGTAGCATAACCCTCATTGTTTTACTTTTTTGTGTTGTTTATGGAGGTAGGTTTCACCTTTGAGCCTTGCCTAAAAAAGGCACCATGGGGGCGGCAAGAGCCTTGGCCAGTATTCAAAAGCCTAAGGGCGAAAGGTGCAAGCTGGTATGGTATTGTTGCATGCATGTTTCCCGTCTGTGCTTGTTTCTCACCTTTCCTGTAGTTAACCTACTGGTAAGCAACAGAAAGCCTTAAACTGATACAAGCCTTCCAGCTTCCAGGAGAGACATTTGGAGTGATTAAGTATCAGTGTTCTGCATGTTCTTGCTGTACTGAACAGTTTTCTGCCTACATGCTGATTACTCACTGTATATTGTGATCTGAAAGCTCTGTTTATTCACATATTGCATTTCATTGACAGCCTGCATCTTAGAGATTCACAGGTAGGTACTAATTTATCCTCCCAAGGGCATTTAGAAGCATAGCTACAGCGTGTTAGCTTTCTCCACCCCATTGATCAATTAACTGAGCCCCTGTCAAGCATAGCCAATGAAGTGATTCCAGGCAGAGGTGCCGGAAGATGTTGAAGACTGGGGGGGGGGTGGAGGGTGATAGGGGCACTTAGTGATCTAAACAGGGCATGTTAACGTGAAAACTCCACACCATTCAAGTTCCCTGTTAGGTCTTGCAGCTGTAAAACTGGGGGGGGCTCCACCCCCTGGCTGTATGGTTCTAGCACACATGATCCCAGAGGTGTATATTCCGTTACCCATTCACCCGTCAAGGTTTATCTTGAAGAGTGTCAGTGAGGGGCTATTCCTAATGCAGTTAGGAATTTTATTTTATATTCTGCCCTTTAATTTCTTATGTTATTATTTAAAGAGAATGTGAAGCTCGGTGCGTTTGCATGCCACTGCCCTTTGCTTAGCCTAGCTTTCACATAGAAATCATCTAAATAGAAAAATAGGAAGAAGCAATGTTACTGTCAACAGTGTAATGGCTAGAGTAGTCACATAATACCTATGCATTTGTGGTGCAAATCCCAATAAAGTCAGAGATGTTTTTTATGTTAAAAAGTATACCTTAACCACAGTTTGCATATTTAGGTAGTAATCTTCAGTTTAATAAACATTTGAAGCACCCATATAAACCCATGTGTGCCCGAGAGTAATATCAACAAAGATTGTAAGGTTATGGAAGCAATAGTGAGATGTTACTACACTTAAGTATATATATCCTGAGTAGTTAGCAGAGGTGACCATGTTTGCGCACAGGTTATACGCTTTTAAATTTCATTTAATCATGTTTAACTGCCACATTAATGTCGCACAATCACTTAAACATGCTTACAACTGCTTAAAAGAGCTGTATTCTGTCCTAATAAAAGGCAAACCATCACAGGTCTTGAACCCTAGACCATGCAGACCATAGTCACAGGACTTACCACTAAGCCATCTGAACTGTGGGGATATTTTATGGGTTTTAGAATACACCGTTTACTACAGGCATTCCACAGTACTGACAACAAATGGGACAGTCACTTTGTGTACATATGTACAGTACATTGTAATGTACTGTAGTTTGTGAATCAACATATACAAGTCTACATATGTATAACTATTAAAATTTAATACGAAATATATATATATATATATATATATATATATATATATATATATATATATATATATATATATATATATATATATATATATATATATGTGCATGTCAGTGATTTGACACAGAAGCAATTCAAAGGATTTGAAGTGTGCACAAAACACATGCAGCTCTGGTATTATAACAATTAATATTAACTTAATTAACTATAGAAGGGATGGTTGTTGTGTATGTGGAGTTTGGGGTGAGGGAGGAATGATGGGTAATGTAATTATGCATCAAGGAGAGCCTGGGTTGGATGTTCAATAAGTGAACTGGAGGTGCATACATGGAGTATGGAGACAATAAAAAAGGACACAAACCCAGAACCATGCGCATCCCTAATACACCCTGTCAGGTCACATTGCGACACATAATTCCACAAACATATGAACATTAACTTGTATTACACATATGTACACCAAATGACTGTCACATTTGTTTTCAGTAGTGAGGAATGCTTATAGTAAAATGCATATTCCAAAAACCATAATATTTGCACATATCTCAGATGTGTTAGTGGTAAAGTCAGTGACTGTGGTGTTGATGGTCCTGAATTCAAAACCTATAAGGGCTGTTTATTTTTATGAGGGTCAGAATAAGGGATGTTGGATGCAGGTTGATTAAGGCAGTTTTAAGCAGGTTTCCATGATGGTAAGCGGCGCTTAAACACAGTTAAACGGATAAGTGCTTCAGAGGTGTAACCTTCGCTTACCGTCACACAGAACATGGGCAAACTAGCTTACAACTGCTTAAATGAGCATTAATCACCCTTTCCCTAGCAGTGCCTGCTCTGAGAATTAAAATAATAACCACTTCCAAGATTAGAACCCACAGCCATGTATACTTGCCGCAGTGTAACCTACCATTAAGCTACCGGAGATGTATCAATACCAGCTGTGTTTTCAGACAGGTTAAAATACAAAAGAGAAGAGTGTGTGGAAATAGGACAAACTGCCATATACCCAATGAAAGGTGTATGCTAGATATATACATGTCAATATATAGAGATATACATATATATAGATATATAAAAACATCTACACATCTATGGAGGTACATATAAAAGTATGCAATACCGGTACATAAAGATGTAAATATATATATATATATATATATATATATATATATATATATATATATATACATACATACATACATGTGTGTATACAGCATCTGAAGTGTTCAAATCTGAGTATAACATGGACCATAGCAATCACAAATCCCCTCCCCAAACAATATGAACATGACATATGAAGAGTATATGCCAATACACTATTACAAATATGTCATATGGACATGAGCCAAATAGGGTTTGTCACCAACACAACTACACCAAACAAATCAAAAAGCTGCAACACCAACAAATCCACTGAAAACAAGCAGCAAATAGGCAGGGAAACCAGCTGAATACACCAACTCACAATAAGGAAGACGAACCCTTCAAAAATCAATGACCACGCTCCTGTAGAAAACAGTTTATTTCTAACGTATCACAACTGTAGCAACGTTTTCGTTATTAAAACAACTTCTTCAGATAAAATCCACTCTCCTCCACACATTTTTTATACAGCAACCTACTTAATTGATTAATTACATAATTAATGCTTAAAGCAAACCATACTGAATAGAAATTCCCTACAAAAATGCATTTCAAACACTAAAATATTCACAAGAATTCAATAACTCTTGAATATTATATGCATCAAAAATTGCACATATTTGTACACATAAATCAATACCTCCTAAAGTCATATTTAATATAAAATAATCATCTCTTAAAACAACACAACTACAATGACTGCAAATATCCATTACAGAAATACACAGACATCTTCTATTTAGCAAATGTTTATTTCATTCCGATGTATGGCCAAAAGGATTCAAGGACTAACATTATCTGCATGCAATACAGGAAGCATTTAACAGTGCCTTAATGAATCAGCCTGCAATTACCATAGTATTAGTCCACTAAGGGATAGGTGTTCACATAGGAAAAGAACCCCCACACACATATAGAATATGTATAAAAGCAGTGTCTGCACACCTGCATCTGCTATGTACACCCACCAACATCTCCCCCACATCCAAACTAATTACAACAATACATAATGTCATACCATTACCAATTATTCACCCACTGTACGACATCTGCTAGAAAAAGAACTGAGACAAATGAACACGCCCTCACTGCACCACTTCTATTAAAACAATCCAAATGGTATCGATATCCACATTCAATGGACCAAGCAAAACATAAAAGTTTTAAAAGGTCTTTTAAAAACCTTTTAAAACATTTATGTTTTGCTTGGTCCATTGAAGGTGGATATCAATACCATTTGGATTGTTTTAATGGAAGTGGTGCAGTGAGGGCGTGTTCATTTGTCTCAGTTCTTTTTCTAGTTTGTTTTTTGTGTTTGGATTCCTATCTGCTGAAACCTTGACATACCTGGACAGAGTCACACTAACATGGCCCTATATGAAATAGTTGCTGTTATACAATGGAAAAGCTGCTGATGTTACAGGGTTTGTTTGAACGAATCATGTTTCAGAGGGTTGAAAAGTAATTACACCAGGAAGTGTTACCAATTACTGATTATCAGCACAGTATGATACACATTAACACCAAACTAAAGATGTCTGGTGAGCACACTGTAAACCCCATAACATTATATGCATAGCCATACAGTCTTGAGCTGGTCAAACAACATGGCCAGACTGAAACATATGCAGACGTATTAGGTACAGACAAACCCTGCACAAGTAGCAATGTTCAGAAATAAAACAGCAGTACTCACATGTAGACCAAACGTCTAGACATTCCACACAATATAGTTGAGTTTGTCTCTATACAGATGTTGCAATAGATTTCAGACCACACTTCCAGGCTGTCTTCCTCACAAGTAAGGCAAAGGGACAATGCCCAATTGAAGTACTCAGTTATACTCCACTGTTGCCATGGTATTGGCTAATGGAGTAGCTACACAGCTGGTGTGCATATAACTAACTACTTTGGAACACCAATTGTTGATCAGTATAGCACATGGTACTGATCTCTAACTATAAAAGGATGGCGTGTCACACATTCATACCATCTGTATATACCTGCAGAACATTACAAAATACCCCAAACAGAAATAAAACAAAGCCCAAAATAAATAAAATACCACTCAATAACACCTCCAATTACCAATAAGGTATGTATAAATTGTAGTATGTTTGTGTATGTAGTACCTGTTCTGTAATAATTACAGTGTAATCAATGCATATAGTGGAAATAGCTATCTTGTAGTAATGTATTGTTGAGCAGTAGTTATGCTTGTAGTATTCTATGTCTGTACTGCTGTAGATCACAAGGCAAACTCCTCATATACCGCAAGGGATGATATATTTGGTCTTGGAATTCATTAATTCTTTTCCAGCCACTGTCTGGGTCAGGGTTGGTCCAACAAGTATGTGCTATAACAGGGGATAGTATATGTTGATATATTGTAACAGTAGACATATGTATGGGTGTATTAGTGAGAGGAATATGTCAAAGGTAGGCTTACTTTGCAAATATGATTTGCATTGTGGGATAATGTGCCAATAACTGTGCAATGTACAGTATCCTAGGCAGATCTGTCTCATCTGTATTCCATTTTACATATCATTTGTGTTATGTTATGCAAACATTAGTTATGTCTGTTGACAATTACAATACTCAATGACAGGATACATATGAATTGTATTCATCTGACAGTTTATCAGCATGATAGCAAAGAAAATTAGAAGAGCTAGGTAACTATCCATGCACATAAGACATGTAATATCCACCTCTCTAGTATCGTTTGCAAGCAATAACAGCTGTGCATGTGTACATGTTATGCAAATGTGTTGTGACCCTTGTTACAGGGCTGGGCCAAATGGCTATGTGCACACCTACATAGAGTGGATATTGAGAGTAGAGACCCACTGGTTGAACTTTCATGTTTGTGTAGCCTAACTTCTCATTGCCAACCTAACAGACGCTTGCAAATACTGTATGTAAGGTTGTACACAGTACTGGTAATGAAACAAGGCTCATATCATCGTTAACTCCAGTGTAACATCTGCAGTAGGAGTGTAAGATGTAGGAGACAGCTGCCCATGTGTAATAGCTGCTTCATAGGTGATGGCTTACACTATCTGATTATATCCTGATCATGTTGATAGTGGCAGCAGAGTCTATTGATACTTGACTTTGTTTGGGGAGTGGGTGTCCATGCCCAACAGACCTTATGGTTCTGGTTGATATGTGAGTATATAGCCAGAAAAGGATACAGACCTGTTGACACTTGCATCATCTATAATCAACTATCAGGATGTGATGTGCTCCTCAGATGAGGATTGCTGCTAAAGTCAGCTACTATGTTTCTGTAATAGCCAGTGTTTTCACGTCCGTAACTCAAATATGCACTTTTGAGTATCACCATCTAACACATCTTCATAAGCAATAAGTAAACTAAATACAGTACTTGGTACTTGTAGTGCTGAATGCTTATACAGGCATGTCCACTAGTCAGCTACTGGTGTTTAGTAATGTCAGATTTGTGTATGTGACCATCCTGGAGGAATGTAATCTCTATGCCATGTACACTGCCAAACCCACCTAACACCACACCCCCACACATTGTCTGGGATGCAGCTACAGAGGCAATCTGGAAGGCAGTCCAGTCTACAGCCATGACAGGACTGGACAGTCATGCGGTGTAGGTTGACACATGCATCTCATCACCACACTCAACACATATCCTTACCAGAACACAGTAAGGACACCCACACATACCACCAGAAAGCACACACATTCACAAAGGCTTCCAAGTATCTGGCCAAGCAAGGAACCTCCCAAGCTGGAATAGACAGACAACAAAATACACAAACTGTGTGTCACAGGTTGCAAAACTGTGCCACTCCTCAGAACACGTGGCCAGAAACATGCCCAACAGTACTCATATGTGAATGCAAAGTCCAGCACTATGTCACACACTAAGGTATATGAGGGCAAACATACTGTCAGCTGCCTGTCTGCCATGATTAGCCACATACCCACACACTCAGACCACCTTTTGAACTGTACACATGGCTCTCGCATATTCCATGTTGTTGTTCTGGACCTGGGATGCCGTAGCCTGGACTGCATGGAAACACACATGTAGAAACTGTCAGGTCTCGTAGCCCATGCAGGTATGTTCCAAGGCTTGGGTAGCAGTCTGCCATTGCCCAGAATGATACTGCAGTACAGGGAAAAAAGGAGTGTATTTCCCAATTGTCTAATGTACTGGTGTAATCCAAACGGTATCCAGTATCTCTCTACCTGAGATAACATGGTTGACAGACCATGATGCTTTGCCAGACAGGGCCTGCACCTGTCACCCCTGGGAATCTGGATACTGGCTAGGGCGCATGCTTCCCCTATAGTGCCTTCATCATGCAAGGTTCAGGTGACAATTCCACTGCTGTAACAGGTACAGCCAAGCAATAAACTGCTTGCCTAGCTACTTAGTGATACATTTTGGAAACTCAATATGGACTCACTTACGTCAATCCTTAACATGGATAACATATCTGTGCAGTGACTGAGATATGGTTCAAGGCTCCAGAGAGCACCCCTGCATGACCATGTTATAACACATACCTCACCTTTTGGCCATTATCCTTTATTGGAACACATGGGCCACAGGTGTGTCCATATTCCTGAAGGATATGTACACCCCTAGGCTAGTTGCACTTGCATAACTTCAGATGCATTATGCTGAGCAACTACTTCTGTGCCAAAGTGGAATCCAAATTGCACCTTGCTACTGATTACCCACCATGCCTCTGAATTCCCAACTGTCATATTGTGCTGTAATGGGGAGTATTAGGTTTGAGACAGAAAACCATAATAATGGCTACTCTCAACTATCCCACTATTAACTGGGAAGACTCCTCATGTACCAACACCTGTGCTCAATGCAAGTTGAATTTCGTTCACCACAATGACCTGGATCACCATAGTCACACAAACAGGGAAAACAGTATGCTACACATAGTCAGTCTCCAAAGCCAATGTTATGCTTCTTAAAACAGAAGTTGTGAATGTCATGGCACCCATGCAGATGGACAATGCATGTGCAAATGCTGAATCCTACACAAATGCACTTTAAGCAATCACATTAGTGTAGTGATTGTGCTATTGAAACAGAACCAAGATTCAACCAAACACAAACAGGAAGGCTAACTGGTGGTACCCTGCCATAAACTGTACCACAGAAGGTAGAAACTGTTGCAAGAGTGAACACACATGAGTGGAGGTGATCCCTGGTCAGCCTCAGTAAGATTTAGATACACCATATAAGACCACACAAAGCCACTGTGAAACTAATTGGCCACATATTATGAGGCCAAGCACAGAGCATTCTATAGCTGTGTCATGAATTGTAATGGCAACGACAACACCTGCCCTGCTTCACAGCACTATGGCATGAGAAGTACTGCACCTACAGAAATAGCACTTGTTCATCCTGATAGGGTCTGTGATAAATTAAACCCACTCTAACCTCCCTCCCAACAGGTACATATATTTATATATTCATGTACACTACAGAGTCCCTGTAATAACAACTATGCAGGTTCAAGCTGCACTCTCTAAAACTATACATACAGTTTGCATGGGACCTGTCAACATCACAGGGTGTGTTTTACACAAACATCAGAACAATTTGCTCTCCACCTACACATCGTGTTCAATCATAGCTGCATGTCAGGCTGTGTACACACTGAATGGTGCACAGCAACAGTTATCACACCCCACAAAGGGGGAGACACCACTAATAATGGGAAATCTTATTTATCTATTTATTTATTTATTTACATTTGTTGACCGGGAGAGTCTGACTGGACACAGGTCCATTTTCAGCAGAGGCCCGGGGAGAAAAGCTCTACATTAAGTATTATTTGCATTATACAGTTAAAAAACATAGCATTTAAATATAGACATTAGTACAGTTAGTGATGTAAGACAAGAAGAAAACAGATGTAAAACAGCTGTAGAACATAGTACAATTTTAAAATATGGTGACATATACTAAATATGGTTAAAATGTAGTTGAGATTCATCAGTGAACAATTGATACAATCTGTTTTTGAGGTACATAACAGCCATTAGCAGTTGTTGCTACAAGAAGTTATTATTATGTGGTAGGTAACTAGGAACATGAGTAGCCAAGCATGCTAAGAGTAGGTTGTTGATAGGGGGCTGAGAGAGGTAGTGGGTGGGGGGAGTGGATGGTATTAGAGGAGGGAGTTGCAAGGGCATATCTGGCAAGTTTTGAAGTGTGATTTTAGTTAGGATTTAAAGTGGGTGCAAGAAGTTACAGAGGTAATTAAGGATGGGAGGGAGTTCCAGAGTTTGGCTATAGTGCAGGAGAATAATGCTTCTCCAGCAGAGTTAATGGCTCTTGTGACCTGTAGGAGGTTTTTGCTGCTGGATCTTAGTGGTCTCATGGTTATGTAGGGTTGGAGCAGATTCTGGAGGGATGGGACTTTTAATGGTTGGTTTATTAGTTTGTGGGCGAGTGTGAGTTGGTACCATTGAAGAAGGTGGGGAGCTCTAGCCAGCCCAGTTCTTCTAGTGAGAGACAGTGGTGAGAACAGTAGGAAGCCCCTGTGGTGAATTTGGCGATTTTGTTGTAGCAGGTTTCGAGCTTATTTAGATCGCATTGTCTAAGGTTAGTTAATATTGGAGAGGTGTAGAGTAGGGTAGAGATAAGATGATCATTTGCTACCGAAATGTTAGCTGCTTTGGTAAGTAGTTGCTGATTTCTATATAATGCTCCTAGTTTTTTGTGCACCTTTTTAATGGTCATGGAAATGTGAATGTCTAAGTCCAGTTTATTGTCTATTTCTACTCCTAGTAATTTGGTGTGTTCTGTAGGATGGATGGTGGTGTTGTCTTTTGCTGTGATGTTAAAGTGAGAGTTGTCTAGGGTAAGTTTGGTGGGTTGGAAGATTAGTAATTTTGTTTTGTTTGGGATCAGTATTAATTGGGCATCGGATAACCAAGTTTCAATAGAAGAAAATGCTTCCTGTGTGACTTTTTGCAGTTCTGGTAGGGAGTGGACTGTGCAGATGATAGTTGAGTCATCTGCGTATTGTATGAGTGTGCCATGTGTTGTGGCTGAAGCTAGATTATTGGTGAAAATAGAGAAGAGTAGGGGTCCCAGAATGGACCCTTGGGGAACTCCTATGGAGATTGGTAGTTGGGGGGATAGGATGTCCTGCAAAACAACTGCTTGTTGGCTGTCAGATAGGTAACTCTGAAACCAGTTGATGACTGGTTGAGAGAAGGATAGATTATTGAGAAGAGAGATGAGTTGTTTGTGTGTGACCATGTCGAAAGCTTTAGAGAGGTCTAGGAAGGTAGCTGAGGAGAGATAACCTGCATTTTTATTTTGTAGGACAGTGTTAGAGAAAGAGAGTAAGGCGGTGGTGGTGCTATGGTTAGGTCGGAAACCGTGTTGTGTGTTGGAGAGGAGGTTGTTAGCAAGGAGGTGATCTGAGACTTGAGAATGAATGCATCTCTCTAGTATTTTGGAGAGTGGCGAGAGAATAGCTATGGGGCGATAATTGGTTAGATCTGTGGAGGGGCCTCCTTTGTGTAGGGGAATAATGTGTGAGACTTTCCATAGTGTAGGAACATAACTTTCTGACAGAGATCTGTTAATCAAGAGTGATACGGGGTAGGCTAGAACATCAGCTGCAAGTTGAATGTATTCACCTGGGAGGTTGTCTGCTGTTAATCTGATGGTTTTAAGTTTAGTTAGTAGTTGTTTTATTTTGGAGGTAGGAATAGGAGAGAAAGAGAAGCTAGTTGGGAGATTGTTAGTTCTAGTTGATGGTGTGGGTTTATGGGGGGAGTTGTGTTGTCTAGCTAGTGATAGTATGGTTTGTGTGAAGTGATTGTTGAAAGAGGTAGCAATATTTTCGGAGGAGTGAGTTAAGTTAGGAGTGGGTGTGCTTACTTTACCTGGGCGGAGGATGGAGTTTATTGAGGACCAGAATTGTTTGGGGTTATGTTGGGAGGAGGTAAGGGCAGACTGGTAGTATTGGATTTTGTCCTGTTTTATAAGCTTTTTGGTTCTATTGCGTAGTTCTAGGAATTTTTGCCTAGTAGAGGGGGTTTTGGTTTTGCACCAGTTGTCCCACGCTTTATCCCTGTTTTTCATTTCAGACTTCATGTTTTTTTGTAGCCATGGGGATTGTTGGGCTCTAGTTCGGGAACATTGTATGGGAATGTCTTAATAGTGCACTACTACCCTGCTGAGTCTCGTCTGTAAGGCCATGAACCTTGATCAACCTATTTGATGTAGTCAGTACAGATGTACACCATCACCCATACTGGGTTTCAGCTACACTCAGTAAACTAGGTGTATATTCCTATGTCACATGATTGGTTGGCAACTGAACTGCTGGCAGAACAAACACTACAGAAGGTGTCTGACTAATACATGCACAGCAAACCAGTGCCAACTACAGTAATACAAGGTTCAGTCCTGGTACTCCCCCTTTTTATTATCTAAATCTATACCACACAGACTAACACAGAAGGCATCTGCCTATTGAGGTTTGCAAATTACTATGAACTAGGAGGTAAAGTTGACTCAATGAGTGCTGTGGGCAACATACAGAAGGGCCTTTGTGGTTCAGATGTGTGGTGTCTGACGTATGGCCACAATCTCACTGCAAAGTACTGCATTGTCATCCCCTGTGTTATAAACCCTGTACCCATGAACTACCACCTAGGCAGCAGGCAACATAATGGAAACTGTGTGTGTAAGGGATCCAGCTGGACAGCAGTCTTTCCTTTGATAGTCACTTCACCACACCAGTCAGGTAGTCGTAAGTGGCACACCTAACCATGACAGGGTGCCATCCATGAATATAGAGATCATTGTTCACCCATGCTCAACACTCAATTGACCCATAATAGATCACATAATTCCTTTGTGTTATTTGCCATGTTCAGTTGGCCTGCACCAGCCTTCCCAAACCGTAGCTCCACTATGTAGCATGATGCCTACCCTGAATAAAGCCATGTCCAACCCAGAGATGTTGGACATGCTACACTTACACATCCTGATTTCAAATAAACACATACTTCATGGACATCCACCTTTCTAGTACAAGGATCATAACATGCCTGACAGATCCCTGTCCCATATACTTTGCATACTCCTGCCATACTATGCATCCCTGGCCAGTAAAGCTGCACATTGCCCCTCTTTGAGACATGGTGTGATGACCACATGGCAAATATATCAGTAAACCTGTGGATCAGTTCTGTGGCACTGCTTGAACTGGCCAATGAAAGTTACCTGTCTGTTGGCTACAGCTAGGTAACCGTTCAGCCTATGGTCATACATGGCCCAGGGCATATAGCCTACTAGTTCACTATGAACATACATGCTATAGTTGATATCCATCCCTGCAAATACCATCAAGCTAGCCATTGTCCCATGTGTTTCACATGTGCAACACAGGTAATACATGGCAGAATGCTATACTGCTGTACAGTGCCATGTAGATGTATATGGCAAAACACATACATGTACAACTTGCTGTGAGCAAGTATGCAGGGGCACAGGTCATGTCCCTTAAGGCGGTGTATGACTATATATGTGACATATACACAGCATTAAGGTCTCTTGCATTAATGTCAATACATCCAGGCATGTGCTAATAGGTAAAGGCACCAGTACAGGCAAACAGACATGCCCACATCAAGACAACATCCACATGGAGTATGAGTAATGTCATCACTTGACACACACATATATGGTGATAACATGAAATCACCAGTAAGTGTCAAATGTGTGTGAGTTAAACATTCAGCAGTGTTAGTGTCATGCAGATTTGCAAAACCATATTTGTAATTATAATAAATGTGATACACATGTATGTGCAGCTGTACATCTGTACAACTCTGTGAGTTACTGTGACCTGTCACCGTCATAATGTTTGCCAGGTATGCTGCTTGCCAGGCTGCCACCGTACAGTCGCATGGAGGATGAGGTCCTCTTTCCATACCTCCTTGACAACCATGAGACACTTTTCAGACATGTGCCACAGGATGCACAGCACCGGCATGCCCAGTGAGAGGAACTTTGCAAGAGGGTAAATGATGTTGGTGGCCACATTTGCACCTATCAGCAGGTGCACCGACACTGCAGTGACTTAATTAGATTGGTGAAACAGCATACAAATGCAATCACCAGGGAACAAGCTGCAACAAGTGGGGGGCCACTCACCCAGCCCCCACTCATACGTACTGAGGAGCTCCTGGTCAACCTGGGGACACCTGCAGAACTTCATCCACAAGCTTAAGCTGGTATTGTGGAGGTTGGTGTCTCACAACCACTGAGCCAGGAGTTTGGCTGGTAAGTCACTACTGCACATATAACACAACTATATTTAATATAGATACATGTGTTACTGTACAATATTTAACTTAATGTCATATGCAAGGCATGTATGCAATCATGCCACATACTATAGTTTGCTACTCTATGTATGCACAGATGTGCATACTGCATAGTATAGTCTATTGTACTGGCTTATGTGCCAACATTCACAGATCACCTTGTAGCTATCACACAGGTGTGGATAATGATCTTACTGCTCTGACACTCCTATTTAGGTACCTCTGGCATTTCACAGCGGCAGAAGCCTGTTGCTGGTGAGTCTGTTATTACTTATCAGGCTTGATAACGCACAGATCATATTAAATGCATGCTATCTGCCATGTGGCCATTTAACACACGTACACATAATGTATGGTGATCCTATTAATATATACAGGTCAGACCTGCAATGCATCACAGTGGTTACCCATGTGGAATATTTGAAGACTATATGAAACACCTACACTAAACCATACAAACTGTTATTGCCAGATGTGTGGACAGCTGTAAATACAATAGTGGAGGTGTGGTTCACTGTAGGGACATGTACTACAGATCAGCATCACACATGTGGGGAATACAAACAGTACTATTCAGAGAGCATATGTGTGCACACACTCTATATGTTTTGGAGCTGGATTATGACAAATCTACAGGAGTCACCCTTGTGGAGTATACCCTTGCTATGAATGTCACACAATGTCATTTGCTATCTGACATGTCCATGACATTTTGTGGGCTGACTGCAACACTGGTTAACTATCCTGCAAAATATAATATCTCACATCCCAAACATATCACCCTTTGTCTGCATAAACCTGTCCTCAGTGGAGCATATGACATCTACAGGTGCATGTCATATGGGACAACACTGACATATGAAAAAGATGCCCATCACAACCATTGGACAAAACATGTTTACACATGGCCATGGAGGATGGCCAGAGACATGAAGCAACACAGAGAGTAGAAGGGATGTACATATGTGTACATCCTGTTGTACATTGGCTTGACACAATACAACTATAGCCTTTGTGTAATGGTTATATTGCAGATGTGACACACTAAACATCATACAGGGCTGTGCACACCTTGTGTAGGCATGACATCAAAGCACCACAAAACATGTCTTGAACATTTTCAGTGTGTCACAACATGAAAGCTTTAACCTATAAAGTATCCAAATACATGCATGTGTTGCACAACATACACATACAATCACATCAGGCCACAAATGCAGTACATTCACCTTGGTGGTGTCAGACATCACTGTCATGGTTGCTCCTCATCTGTGTGAGGTACACAGATGGCATGTGGAACATGGCGTACTGCAAAGTTACCCATGTTTGGGCATAGTTGCCAGGCATCTGCAATAAGATTGCAGGGGTGTCATATGTATACCCTTCAGTGACCTGTGTCACACATTCCATATTAGGGTTTAGTGTGTATACACCTCAGTGATGTGGGTCACATTCCACATTAGATATGTATTGTATCTTAACACAGTCATGGCTATGAATTGTGTCTGTAACTCACACTGTATAGAAATAGTGAAGCCACATGATGCCCTGCAATGGCTATGCACATCAGATCAATGTGCAGTATGTCACTGTATATCTGTAGGGTGGACTGACAACATTGCGTCAGCTGAAGGCCCATGCTAATATAACATGTCCCTGCATTGGGACACCAGTACCTCACTGTATATTTGAAAGGACACCATTGTGTTAAACATGTATGCATGTCATTCATTACTTCAGCAGAAGGCATGTCATACTACATGTGATTGGCAAGGTCATATGCCACACATCAGGCCGATGTACTGCTAACCTTTGCTGGTCTGTGGCACCATTGCAAAGCAGGGACAGCCAAGTCAAACGTGTGCGTGCAGCCACATGCACATTGTCTGTAGACTCAGCTCAAGGGTAAGCAGAATAATGTTGAACAGACATGCACTGTTTATGGGAAGACATGCAAGCTAGGGCTCTGGCAGACATAGTATTCAGTCAACATACCCTTCTGCTCATGTCCTCTTCACACATAGGGGCAGTGGCCAACACAAAGCATCACTGGCAGATGTACCCAGGTCAGCGATGGTCTGTTACGATGTGGGTATGGTGCACAAAACATGGCAGTGCGGTGCAACGCTGCATAGTGCATGCATTGTGTTGCAGGTTTTGGGCATAACCTACTAACACAAATTGTGCAACACCGGGATGTATGCTAACTACTACTATAATTGTGTAAGCTGCATGCCTTCTACCATAACACATGCATGCTGTTGTGTGCAACTTAGGGATGTATGATTACCACTATAATTGTCTAAGCTGAATGCCTTCCTCCATATCACATGCATGCTGCATGCCGTTGGATGCCATATCATATGTCTGTCTGTGTCTGTGTGTCTGTCTCTGTGTGTCTGTACTGTGATGTATAACTGGTAATGTACAGTTCTAGTCTGCCCCTCACAGGTGTTGATGTATGTGTGTTGGCCTCCTGCGGTCCACCTGATGTTAGTGCCCCCACAGACTCTAGCAGTGATGACGGAAGTATGATTGAGGCACAGGCAGGGTTCTCAGGGGCTGAATCTGTGCCATTGGTTGGCATTCCACCTGTATCCCCCTCATCCCCACCCACAGTTGTCATGCCTAGACATACCCTATCACCAGTGGCCATAGTGGAAGGACAGGTGGTAGGTGGTAGCATGGAACAGGAAAGTGTGGAGACTATGAAAGGTGTGTCTGCACACCATGATCCCAGCCAACTGACTGGTGATGTCCCACACAGGCATGTGCCCAGGGCTGCTTGTAGGGGGGCTTTTGGCCAACATGCCTCTGCAAGACATAGCATGTCAGCTGGTGTCACCAGATGCATGTTTCAGACTGTAATGGAGGCACAGGCACATTTTGAATGGCACAATAGAGAAGGTCTGAGGCTTCAGAGGTCTGCTGTCTGTTCTTTAACTGACAACATCAAGGCAATTGCAAATGCTCACCATCAGCTTGCAGATGTTTTGGATGGATAATTGTGTGACATGGTGGGAGTCCTTGACTGTAGTATGTCGATCCTCGATCGTGGAATGTCTGTGCTAGAACATCTGGTGGGAGTAAGGCATCAGGCACATGGACATAGGCCAGCTACACCAACTGTTGAAGGTGTATGTGAACAAGCTACTTCACATGCCCACTCCCATAGTGGTGGTAGCAGCAGAAGTGCAGTTGGTGTTGTGCTGTCCACACCAGGACACAGCAAGCCACATGCATGTAGTCCTGGATAGTTCCAACAGGGACTCAGTTCCGGTGGACATGTGTCATCAGACGGTACCCAATCTGGACCTCTGCCTGGTAGTGGCCATGCAACCCCTGGCAGGCGCAGGTCACATGGCCATGGCTGGACACCATGAACTGTACAACCTGCCCTGTACAATCTTCAGCTGTCAATAATACCCCTGTGTAGGCCAGCCACATGCCAGACCAGTGTGCATTTACACACACACACACACACACACACACACACACACACACACACACACACACACACACACCAGAAACAAATGTAGGGCACCTTAACACACACACGCATAACATCCACACACGCCCAATGAGATAAAAGGTCTTAACCCACATACATGATGTCATCCATTGGTGTAGCCTAGGCCTCTGGCAAACATTATCACCCTGTGCATATGATGATGCCTGTGCTGCATCCCTGTCATCCATACCATCGGTGCAGGGACATGGTCATATGGTCTGATGCACAGGGTGAACATACTAGGTAGACAACTGCAGATTACCATTGCTGAGTAGTGTTGACAGGCAGCAGACATACCATGTACTAGAGTTTTAGAATGCATTTTGTACTGTTGACAGTATGTATCATGTGTAACACCAGTAACTGCATGTTGATCTTGATGTTCTGCCTTCCTCTTGCAGGTGTAATTGCATGTGCCAAATGTGTGCATACAGACTACAAGGGGGATGTCAGTGTTGTCAGTTAGTGTCCCATATGTAACTTTAGACTTCTCACAGATCTGCATGACAATACCTGCATGCACTTTGTAGCTTCCACATCACAGTTATAACCTCCCAAGTTTCACACATGTTTACTGATTTAATGGTCTAAGAGCATGATAGCTGTGTAGTAAGCTACTGTGACCAGAGCCTCACATCCATACTGGGTGACATCACAGGTATAGTTACCCGGAGTGGGGAGGAGGTAAAAGAGTGGTTCAGCAGATGACAAGGGTAAATGCCAGTTGAAAAGGTGGTTTCTCTTTGGTAATCGGTTATACCCACTCTCGTGACAGGATGCAAGCACACATACATAGATTTACAGAAACAGAAACACACACTCTGACACACACACACACTTGCCAGTGTTGGGATTAGTACCCTTACCCATGTACAAATCATTATTATAGTACTACACAGTTACGAGACGTGCCACAGAGATTATACATTTACAGGCAGTCAGAATAGCCTTCTATGATTGAGGACATCCACAGGGATACTGAATTGCGGTGAGTGTATGTGGGGAGGGGGTTATATCAGTAGACTATGGTAAAACAAGCCTCACCCCAGGGCTTACATGTTTACAGGCAGTTAAAATGCCCTTCTAAGATTGATGACATCAACAGGGATATTAGATTGCAGTGAGTGGATGTGGGGAGGGGGTTTTATCATTTGAATATGGTAAAATACAGCCTCACTCCAGGGATCAGGCAGCCATACACGCACAGATACACACTGTGGCATTCACAAAGATATACACCTAAGTCACACGCATACAGACACTTGACATGTGTGAGATTCAAACCCCATGCCTATGTCTTGCTTTCTACACTTCACTCTGTACAGATGTCTACAATATTGTACAGGAGAGTCAAAGAATTGGGGATATATTCCCCACCATATGTGACATATATGGACACACACCCACACTTGCCAGTACTGGGAATCAAACACCTGCCTATTTCATGATAGGTATTACAGAGTTACAGCACTATCGCTACAAAGCTTACTGAGTTTTACCTTTGCCAACTGTGTTGAGATATGCACAATATATGCACAGGGGAGGTGTTTTGTTACAGGTGTCAAGAGGTTTGCCTTCAGTGTCACCCTTACTGCATTCCACTTTGAGTACCTTCCCTTTCAATTAACAACACCAGAGCTTAGCAGTTACACAGGTTATTGTAGGAATGGTTGTAACACATCTGTGAGCTGTCTTCAGTAATCATTCATCTGCAAAGTAGCCCCACCACTTAGTAGTTATGACCAAACATCTGTCCATACCTAAAGTACAGCTTACTGTACTTTGAGCATATCACCATATACACTTGACAATGTTGAGGCTGCATTACAACTGCATGCTGTACTAAGACAACAGTCACCTTCAAACATCAGACACTGCACACACATGAAATCTAAACACACATTAATACATGTTCACATATGCAGTCTCCATTAGTAAGTGGACTGTCAGGTCAAGAGAATACATTCCACACCTTCCCCACACCATGTGTGAAACCTAGCTGAGCATTACACCATATTGGATGTGCTATTCATGTACCGGTAGGACACACAACCACCTTCACTGAGTAGCTAAGTGGACATTTACATCAACAGCACATACCAGCAATCGACACACACAGCAATATTCCATGTCATGATGCCACAAACTGTTAGTTGACAGTTCCACTGTGAAACCAGGCACTGTAATGGCCAACAGTGAGCACATCATATTTGCCACACACACCTCATGATTACTAAAAGAGTGCCAGCAATGTACTCTGCTTGAGCGAGGCATTACACTTGTTCAAGCATGTGTGAGGTCTGTGGCTTATAAACATCTCACCCCAGCATGTTGTGGCTATTGTGTTAATAAGGTGCATGTCCAGATAGCACACAGCATGCATGGCTTGCAATTGTTGACATGGGGTATATGTTGGAGCTGTGGGTCACACATGGCTGTACATGTCATGGACATATCACCTGTTACTACTCAGGAACATATAGAGCATAGCTGTATTTCCCTGAGTCTGTCAATACAGGTCATGTGTGTAAGGCCTATGGTCCTGTTATTTGGGTATGTTCATAGGTTCATAGGTTCATAGGTTCATACTAGGCTATCTGCCCAAGGGCATTTACAAGCCTAGCCCATAGTTTTGTGGCTTACGCCACCCCTTTAGTTTGGAGAAACTATGCCCATTATTTTGCTGTGCCTCTGTCGAGCAGTGACACTGAGGTAATCCCTGGGGTATATCTGCGATCTCCCATCCATTGGTCAAGATTCCTCTTGAACAAGGCCAGCGAGGTGCTCTGCCTCACATATACCGGGATTTTGTTCCACAGCATAGGGAGTCTTTGGGTGATGAATCTATCCCTACAACACGTCCTATTAATAACCGTGTCGAGGTTTAAGTCTCCCGCCCTTGTGGCTCTGAGGGATCTAGATTTTTTGAGGTGAAGCATGTTCATCAAATCTGGGTTTGACATGGCCTTGTATGTCAGGCACAGGTCACCTCTGAGCAAGCGGTAAGCAACTGAATAGAGATGGAGTTCTTTCAGTCGGGCAGCATAAGACAGATTTTTGAGACCCTTTATCCTTTTGGTGAGGAACTTTTGTGGCCTCTCCAGCTGCTGCAAGTGTCAGGTCAGATACATTCCGAATGGGGCATTGTACTCAATCATTGGTCTGATGAGTCATGAGTATAGGGAGACTATGACCTCCCTTGATCTAGATGTGAATCCCTTCATGATAAGGTGGGCAATGTAGAAGGTCTTCCTAACTACTTTAGCAATATGAGTGTCGAATGAAAGGCTACTGTCAACCTGGGTCCCGAGGTCCCTGATAACTTCTTCTGTGCTCAGTGGATTGCCACCTATATGGTAGCTAGGGGTAACCTTGTTTTTCCCGAAGGGTATGACTATGCATTTCTTGGCATTTAACTTTAGGCCGTGGCTCTGGCACCAGTTATCTGTTTCTGTGAGACCCTTCTGAAGGATATCTGTGTCAGATGTGTTTTCGACTACGGCACCCAGTTTGCAGTCATCTGCAAACTTTGTCAGCCATAACCCTCCTGTGTTTGCTTGTACTTCAGAAAAGTACAAGCATGTACAAGTACAAGTATGTGTGTAGGCATTGCATTTGGTGGACATGTCTAATGACATACATGCCACATGGATTGCTGTATGATATGATAGGTGTCATGGGTGACCAGTAGAGAGGGATTATTACCTCTCTCAACATAGATATCAAACCTTATGTACTGTTAGCATTCACTAAATCCAAATGAAATGTTAGCGCTTTCAGCTAAAACAATATTTAGCCTTCTTCAGACAAACAGCGGAATGTTAGATGTCATTGCATAAAATACAGTTAAAACCAATTAGAAAAAAGTGCATTCGTTTCTTAAACATTACTATGGTTACCTTAAAACGGAAATGCACATAGTTAATATAAACATTAAATAATGTTACATAAAATGAAACCATGAATAGTGTTACATGGAATAAAACCCTAAGAAAGTGTCGCGACTTGGGGATAATAAATCCCATGTATTGGAAAATATATAAAACAATTTTGAAATGAGAAATACCTGAGATGCTCATAACTTGTGTTTTGTCTGCAACCAAATTCATAGCCAAAACATTTTAAAAACGAACTAATTATAAAACCTAGCTTTACTATTATTATCCTTGTAAAAATAGTTAAACTTATGTGAAAAATGGGTTACCCATCATACCAAAAATACTGAAATACCAGAAGTGCAGTATACACAGGAAATGTAGTAATATATGTAATTGTGAATGCTCACTCACGTGCACACATTTTGGTTGCGTTATCTGCTGTAAGATAACCACTTAAGCACACATTTGATAGAAAGATTATCATTAATCCCTGGTACCAAGTGCGCCCTCGTTCGAATCTGCCACATAAGTTCATCAATCTCTAGTCTTATTTGCCAGGGGCCACCCTTTATGTCTGGAGTTCTTTGCTGGACTATGACAAAACTAAAAGTGTACCCTGTGTTCTCCAATATGTGCTTGGCTATAGCATTATTTTCATCTTG
Source organism: Protopterus annectens (assembly GCF_019279795.1). Classification (NCBI taxonomy): domain Eukaryota; kingdom Metazoa; phylum Chordata; order Ceratodontiformes; family Protopteridae; genus Protopterus; species Protopterus annectens. Next base: position 1,415,973,010 of record NC_056728.1, on the reverse strand, counting down.
TCTGCTAACGGCGTACATATGTTCATAAATTCTGGTCTTTATTCTGCGCTCCGTCTTACCAATGTAAAAAGCTTTGCATTGGTTGCACAGGGCAGCATATACCACCGATTTAGACTCACAGTTATAATGGTTGTTAATTTTATATACCTTATCATTGATGGTAAATTGTGTTCCTACTTTGAGAAACTTACACTGTGCACAAGCACCACACTTGTACATACCATTTGGACGATGTGAAGTGGGTTTTTTTGGTGGTCTCTCCAAAATAGCTTTTAAATTTGATCCCCTCCTATATGTCAATTTAGGTTTTTCACCTAATAATGTGGAAAGGGTGCTATCATGGTTAATTACGTCCCAATTCTTGTTGACAATTTCCCTGATTTTGTAAAAATCTAGTGAGAAAGTGTGCAAAAACGACACACTGTAATTTGTGTCCCCAGATCTATGTTCTCTAGAGCAGCTTGTAGAAATTGCTAAATTTCCCATATTAGAACTCTCCCCATTGGTGGTATTAGTGCCCAAGAGCGGGATAAACTGACCTGCTTTACGCTTGTTAGATACCTCCAATATGATTTTATTAATCAAGGTGAGTGGATAACTCCTTGCTAAAAACATGTTTTTTAGTTTGTTGCATTCAGTTTGAAAATCTTGATCATCTGTTACCATGCGTGCTGCCCTTACCAGCTGCCCCTTTATGACCGATCTTTTCTGGTAATAGGGGTGGCTACTAGAGAAATGCAACAAACTATTAGAATACGTAGGTTTTCTGTATATGTTACTTTTTAGCCTTTGATTGTTAGTGTCTTTTATGAGAAGTATGTCGAGATAATTGATCTCACTGTCTGCTGCATTAAAAGTGAACTGTAAAAAATCAGTCATATTAGTCATTCTTTCCATGAATGAAGGGATTAGCTCTTTCTCACCCTTCCAAATACAAAATATGTCGTCCTGGTACCTAGTGTACCAGGAAACATGTTGTTGAAATAGAACATCCTTGAATAGCAGTTCTACTTCCCAATGTGCTAAAACAGCATTAGCAAAAGAGCCACCGCAAGGGGAACCCATAGCAACACCCGAAGTTTGGAGGTAAAACCTGTTCTCAAAAATGAAAAAAATTATTTGTTAAAACTAACTCCAAGAGTGTTTCACATAAGCGGATGCTGTTTTCTTCCACTTTTTTAGCAATCATGAATTCCCTCACCCAACTGAGACCTGTGGCTTGTGGTATGACTGTATACAGGTCTTTGATGTCTATTGTGAGAAACACCATGTCTGTGGTGTATTCTATTCCACTAATATTTTTCAAAAAGGACCAGGAATCCTTGCAAATGTGCGCTTCCTGTTCTAAGAGAGGTTTTATTATGCTGTCCACAAGTCTAGCACATGCATAGGTGGCCGAACCTCTCCCATCAACAATTGGCCTAAATGGTGGTGCTTGCAATCGTTTATGCAACTTAGGTGCACCAAAAAAGGCTGAAATCCTTGGAGCTGGCATCTGCAAGTATTTATATGTGTCAGGGTTGATGAAACCTTCTAAAAGGAGATCGTATAAAGTGTTATTGATCTTTCTGTAAGCACCATTTATTTCATTTAAGGATACTTCTTTATATACTGATGTATCCAAATGTTCCATCATGTACTCCACATATTTATAATGATCCATCAATACAACCCCCCCACCCTTATCGGGTTTCATAACCCGGATGTTACAATCCCTTAACAACCGGAGAAAATCCCATTCCAACATGGTGATGTTGTTGAAATGCCTTTGGTTAGCGTATGTGATCTGATTCTTTATTGCCCAAAGGTCAATTTCACACATTTTCTCAAATACTGCTAGAATAGGATGAAGGGGTGGATTATATGTGCTAGAAACCCTTAAGGTGTTAAGTACTGGGGTATTGTTACCAAGTAGGGAATTCAAGTTTAGTTTTCTGACAAAAACTTTTAAATCAACAAGCGTTTTCCCTATGTCCATGTGCTGCCCTGGAACAAAGGACAAGTCCTTAGCAAAAAAGTCAACTATATCTTGATGAATGTCAATAAGAGTGTAATTGTAAACAATAAAGTCATTATTAGAACTTTTTTCTAATTGGTTTTACCACTGTATTTTATGCAATGACATCTAACATTCCGCTGTTTGTCTGAAGAAGGCTAAATATTGTTTTAGCCGAAAGCGCTAACATTTCATTTGGATTTATTAAATACCAGCTTATTTCACGAAGTGGTCTCTTATTGTGTTCCAGCTCGCTGTGGTGTGGATTTGTCAGTTCAACAGTTATTTTGTCAGTGTATTACTGTTAGTATTCAGCAGCCATGGACCTATCTTCCATGTGCATGAGTGTAATGAATGTAGCCACCTGTATGTACAAAGGACAACAACAGCTATGGTATTTTCATGTATGGTGTATGAGTGTGGGATGTACATATTTAGGGCAGGTACGTCTAGGTCATATCTGACCATGAGGGTATTGTTTAATGGTGTGTAGCAACAGTCAACTGTGTTACTGCTGACAACATCCAAGGGACCCTGGTATGTGTACAACTGGCCTGGTTAAAATCAGTGGTATTATTGAATTGCATAACACATTATGCAACTGTGTCAGTACATGGGTACTTTGCACAGTTGATGTAGGGCTAGGTACAGTCCACCAGTCGAAGGTTATTTGTTGTTGTACCATCATATTTCATACCACATGTACGGATGAATGTTGGTAGTCTGAGGACATGGTGGGGGGTGTATATGAGGATAAAAGCTAGAATGCAGCTTTTGCCACCTGTCACCTGTACCTGACTCATCTGTGATGAATTATGTTGGAGTAATGGTCTTTACTTGTGAGTAGCCTTTATGAATATGGGGACACCACTATATGGAGTGGTCCGTACCAGTGTTATGGCCCACATGTTTGGATCTGAGTTATATAGTGGTAGTGCTATTGTGCACTACAGAGCCTTCAGTCAGGTGTTCCTCACTGCACAGATGTCAGTATTCCCCATTGTAGGTTCTACATTGAGCAAGTGGATTATGAAAGCCACACATCTAGCACTGGTTAGCATAAGCATCCAATGCAATTGTCTTGTAGGTGTCAGGGTGTTGCTTCTGTGTTTAGGACATTTGCCTTAGAATGGCACTATATGGGTAAATGCAACCTAGATATTATACACACTCCTTTGAATGATGGCTGCATGTGATATGTGACAAAGGCTTGACTTTTTTCACTCATGTCATCCCAGAATGATAGACACCGGACAACCTCATGATTAAAGCAGGACATTGGCTCATTGTTTTGGTGAAGCAGTTGCCACTCGTACCATGACATCACTGTGAGTGACAGTATTGTGCTTGATATCAAATGCTACATCTAAGGTGACAGACAGCAGCAGACGTTGTGTAGATAACCAATGTGAGATATACTTAGTGGAATAGTCCTGCTAACAATGACAACTACTAACACAGGCTGGCGAGGTCATTTTGACACCTGCACCTCAGTACCATTAGACAATGGGGCTCACATATTATGTTTGCACATGCCACTGTTCCAACTATGATGCCACTGTCCACAACCTGATATCAATGTATGCCTTTCAGGGCAGCTATGTGCATGACACATGATGTACTTTGCATCCACCTGTGTGTCCCAGTTAACCAATTGTCTGTCACTTCCACACATGCATGAGTGTGCATGCTTCGCATATATATGGCAGTACTTCATGTACATGTATGCAAGTGTATCACACAGCACAGATGCAGATATATAATTTATGGGCCACATACAGGTATCTGTTAGTAAACCTGTATGATGTGCATATATACTGACAGCTCAGATGTACGTAGTTGTGAACCTGTGTGTTTACAACAGGAGTCCATTACAATGTGTTCTGTATGTATCAGTGTATGAGCATGCCCACTGTGGCCTTCTGTAGTTAGAATCAGAGTACACCACAAACAGCCCTGTGCTACTAATTGTATGAGCGTGCCCACTGTCAACTTGTGTAATTGGAGTCAGTGCATCCAAAAAAGCCCTTTGTTTCTAAGTGTATGAGCATGCCCAGTATAACCTTATGTAGTTGGAGTCAGAGTGCATCCCAAACGACCCTGTGCTACTAAGTGTATGAGCGTGCCCACTGTCACCTTGTGTAATTGGAGGCAATGCATCCAAACAAGTCCTGTGATTCCAAGTGCATGAGCATGTCCACTGTAAACCTGTATAGTGATAGTAGTAGTCCAGTCCACAGATGGACATACTCCAGTACAGGTCTTGTTGTGCTACAACAAATCATAAATAAGCTCACCAGCTTAAATATAAACCCCTATGTCACAAGATGGGTTGCAAACTGGCTCAGGGATAGAACCCACATGGTCAGAATTGCAGGTGCCATGTCAGACTCTAAACCAGTTACAAGTGGCGTCCCACAAGGCTCAGTCCTGGGACCTCTCTTGTTCTGTATATATTTCTCTGAGGTACAGGCTAACATGAGAGGACTATGGCTGACCAAGTTCGCAGATGACTGCAAACTGGGTGCCATAATCGACAAAACAAAGACATGCATCTGGAGCATTTCTCCCCAGGCCTCCGCTGAAAACAGGCTCTGCAGAACCTAGTCGGACTTTCCCGGTCAACAAATGATAAATAAATAAATAAATAAATAAAAAATAAAAATAAAAGACTCGCCGACTGATACAAGCATCCTCCAAAAGGGTCTCACAGAGACGGATAACTGGTGCCAGAGCCATGGCCTAAAGCTAAATGCCAAAAAGTGCATAGTCATCCTCTTTGGGAAAAACAGAGTGCCCACAAATTACCACATAGGTGGTAATCCATTAAGTACGGAAGAAGTAATTAGGGATTTGGGGACCCAAGTAGATAGCAATCTCTCCTTTGACAATCACGTTGCCAAAGTGGTTAGAAAGACCTTCTATATAGCCCACCTTATCATGAAAGGGTTCACACCTAGATCAAGAGAGGTCATTGTGCCCCTCTACCCATCACTCATCAGGCCCATAATTGAATACAATGCCCCATTTGGAATTTACCTTAACCGACAGCTGCAACAACTGGAAAGATCCCAAAAGTACCTCACCAAGAGGATCAAGGGACTCAAACAGATGCCCTATGCAGTTAGGCTAAAGAAACTCCAGCTCTACTCAGTTGCTTACCGCCTACTCAGAGGCGATCTGTGCCTGACGTATAAAGCCATGTCCAAACCAGAATTAATGGACATGCTCCACCTCAGGAAATCAAAATACCTTAGAGCCACACGCTCCAGGGACTTAAACCTGAGCACAGAAATAAATAGGACATGCTGGAGGGACAGATTCATATCCCAGAGGCTCCCCTCACTCTGTAACAAAATCCCAATCCATGTTAGGCAGAGCCCCTCAATGAACCTCTTCAAGAGAAATCTTGACGAGTGGATGGGAAATCATAGGTTTACCCCTGGGATCTCTTCTGTGTCCCTACTAGACAGTGGCACAGTAAACTAACCTTAAAAGGGCTATCTTCTGTGACCTACTATACAGAGGCACAGTCAACTAATCTAAAAGGGTGGCAAAAGCCAAACACACTCTGGCTAGGCTTATAAATGCCCTAGGGCAGATAGCCTAGTATCAACCTATGAACCTATGAACCTATGAAATACACCTCTCAGGCCTACCTGTGTCTTACCTGCAGATGATGTGTCTTGTTTGTGCATACAGGTTGTAATAGACTCCTACTTTAAACACATGGGTTTACAGCTATGTACATCTTAACTGTCAGTATCCCTGTTGATGTCCTCAATTTTAGAAGGGCATTCTGACATCCTGGAAATGCGTAATCTCTGTGGCGTGTCTCATAACTGTGTAATACTATAACAGTGATCTGTAGATAGGCAGGAGTTCTGATCCCACCATTGGCAAGTGTGTGTGTCTGCAAATCCCTGAGTGTGTGTGTAGTTGTGTCTGCATCCTGTTATGAAAGTGGGTTTTACTGCTTTCCAAAGAGAAACCACCTTTGCACTGGCCTTTATCCTTGTCATCTGCTAAACCACCCTTTTCCACCCTCCCCACTCAAAGTAATCATTCTTGTGATGTCACCCAGCTCAGACGCAGAATCAGATTAACTGTAATTGTATGGGTTCTGTGCCACATCCCCCAACTGCTTACCACTGTACTAGTAACCTTTACATAGGCAAGCCATGTAAGCACAATACTGGCAAGTGTTTGTGTGTGTGTGACTACCCTGTAGCCAGGCATACACATGTGTTATGTCTTCTAACATGCTGCACACCATGTTAGTCATCTGTGGTGAGTGGAGTCTACAGACTATTACATAGGTAGGAATAGAAAAGAATAGACAGTCAAGAATGACTACTGTTGGGTATGTTATTTTCCTGTGCCACTGTCGAGCAGTGACACAGAAGTGATCCCCGGGGTGTATTTCCTTACCTATCATTCCCCCCCAAACTCCACAATCCCCGGGGTGTATTTCCTTACCCATCAGTCCCCACCCCAAACTCCACATACACAACAACCATCCCTTCTCTGGTGAACTAATTAAAATGTAAATGTTATAATACAAGAGTTGCCTGTGTTTTGTGTACACTTCAATTTCTTTGGAATCCTTCTGTGTCACAAAGGGTGTTCAGCAATGTTTATATATATATGGCTATAAATGTGTCTGTGTATATACACACATATATATATATATATATATATATATATATATATATATATATATATATATATATATATATATACATATAAGTTAGTATGTATTTAACACAGTTGTACATATGTAGACTTGTCTATGTTGTTTCACAAAGTACAGTACATTAAAAGGTACTGTACATATGTACACAAAGTGACTGTCCCATGTGTTTTCAGTACTGTGGAATATCTGTAGTAAACGGTGTATTCTAAAAACCATGAAATATGTATATAACTCTGATGGCTTAGTGGTAAGTCCAGTGATTATGGAGTCCAGGGTTCAAGACCTATAAAGGTTGTTAATAACTTTGTTTAGGCCAGAATAAAGCAGTTGTAAGTGGGTGTAAATGTGCTTTCACGACAGTAAGCAGCGGGTAAACACATTTAAAAGAAATGTAAAACTTGCAGTACACTTGAAATGCCCTTCTTTGGTAATTCTGCTGATGTCATTCATTGTAATATACACCTTTGGGGAAGAGGTACTTCAGTAATGTCTGTGGTGTGTACTATGACTGTGTAATAAACTAGTTAGGTAGGGGGTTGAATACCAGAGATGACAGGTTAATGTGTGACTTGTATACTTTGTAGTGGTGGTTGTAAGTGTGGGCAATGTGGAGGGGTTTTGCATATTTTGTATGTTGGCTGTACTCTATATCACAATGTCAGCCATACAGAGATAACAGATGTACATTAGCTGTGAAGTTGGGGTGCAAAGCCATACCCATACATGTGACATGAAGGCCAGCCAATCACAGTTAACAACCCCACTACTACCCAGAGCACACACCCATGTGTCATATGCACAAACATGCCTAGGCAACAGCAAATATGTGGGTAGTACACTGCATATTTGCCACTGATGGTAACTATGCACTGATTGCAGTGGGCTACAGAGGGCATGTCACCCTAGCCATCTGTCCAATATGCACATACATGCACACAGTGCACCTCCACCATGTTCCCCAAAGGACACCTGCACCAGCTATGGTGCCTTCATATGTGACTCACAAAGGACATACCATGCCTGACAACATGCTTACAACTGCTTTACAGTGCCTTAATCACTCTGCATCCATCAGCCCTTGTTCTGCCTAGCAACAAACTACACAACGTCTGCTAGGCTTGAACCCAGGACCATGCACACCATAACCAAAGTGATTCACCTCTAAGCCACCTCAGATATGCATAGCCCTGCTGTACTCACAAACATATCATCCGGCCCAGTCATTCAACAATACAGAGAATGTATTCCAACATGTAGATGTATGTGTGTGTGAGAATATATTAATGTTTACACATATATAAATGTATGTATGTATATATATATATATATATATATATATATATATATATATATATATATATATATATTTGTTGTTGTTGTTGTTGTGTCTTTTGGCTTTTCCCGGTTAGGGGTCGCCACAGCGGAACTCCGGTCTATAGATATATATATATATATATATATATATATATATATATATATATATATATATATATATATATATGTATATCTACATATGTGTAAGCAGATATTTATATCTATATAGGTATATATGGACATACATCTGTAGATAAGGTGGGGACATAGCTGTCCACATGTACCATGAATGGAGTTGACAGGCACAAACAACATACATCATGCACGAATAGGTATTCCCCCTCACAGCCAAACATGTCTGCCCTGCAATACACTGCCAACTGTTGCAGATCCCATAACCAGGACCTTACATAACAAGGCCACAAGATGTTGACAGTACCCCATCCCACCTGTATGATGTCAGGCTGGTATCAGTAACATATCCTGCAGTACAGTCAGGCTCATAATGACTCCCATGTTGCCGTCATCTGTTACCTTTGTTAGCCAGAGTCCTGTACTGTTGGCCTGTACTACAGAGATGTAGATTTCAAACAACAATGGTCCCAGAACTGAACCCTGAGGTACTCCACCTGTCACTTATCTGGGGATGGGTTTGGAGATGGTTACACCTACAGTTTGGGTTCTGTCAGTAAGCCATGTGGCAAACCATTGAGTGGCATATGGATGTATGGCTGGATTAGTATGTTAATCTATGTTTCCAGACTGGTGTATGGTATTGAAGGGCTTGGCAAGGTCCACATAGGCATTTTGCACTGCCTTACCCTCTTCAACAGCTATGCAGACTGAGTCAAAGCAGACAATTGGTTTCAGGAGGCAAGAGTGGCCCTCCATGAGCCCAATCTGTGTGGGGTCCAGTGTCTGAACATTACCAGTGTCTGTGTTCCAAACCTCCCTGATAATGCATTCCATGGTCATGCAGATCAGGCTTGTCAAACTGATATGACAGTAGTTCCAGGGATCCCAGATGGATCCCTCCTTGTGGAGTGGGATAATTGCAGCTGTGCGCCACTCAGTGGGCACCAGGCCTGATGCGAGGTTATGATTACACATGACAGTCTGATCCCATGGATGATATATTCTTAGCTGTGGTATGTGCGGTTTCTGCTTGTGTGGCCGTGATTACTGGCCAGTGGAACTCTGTTCATATTGCTATGGGCCCTTTTGGGAGTGAGAGGGGGTGACTCTGGGACTAAACCAATCCACCAGGATATTGGCACAATCTGTGGGAGCAGTCTGTGTAATGCCATTCTGTCATAGCTCAGAGCACTTCTCAGCATTGCCAGTTAGATTCTGGACATAACTATAGAATGCTGTGTGGTTGTCTATGAAATCTGTGGTGATTTTAGTTACATAACCAGCTTTGGAGGATTCCATGAGGGATCTCATCGTCTTACTGTAGCTGGTAAGGGAGTTGTTTGCATCCTTGGAGTATTCTTTTTGCTTCAACAGTGTCTACCTTCTGTTTTATACTCTGTTAATGACAGGAGACCACCAGACTGGCTTGCTTATTTGGAAGGTGAGCGTTGTGGTTCCATGTGGGATGTCAAGAATCATGCACAAGTGGATGTGCTCATATAGTACCTTAATGCAAGATTCATCAGTAGAACTGTCAGCTCCTGTCTCCATGGGTGTCACAAACATTGTCACTTTTGCCTTGAGTGGCAGGAAGTTGGCTTTGGAGAGGTCTTTTATGGACAAGTGTATATACATTCCTTTCACATGTTCACTTTGATTAGCCTATGGTGGGATTACTGTGGTGAAACCTCAGTCTCCTGTACTGTTGTGGTGGCTTAGCGGTTAGTTACTGTGACTATGAGGTACAGGGTCCTGGGTTCATGACTGCAAAGGTGGGTTATTTTGGTCCGGCCATGACAGCGGTTAATGCATGCAGACTAATTGTGGCAATTGAGGTTAGTCACACTCAATACAATTCAAATGCCCTACATTGGTAATCCTGCTGATGTCACTCACTGGGGAGTACACCTTTGGGGAAACAAGTACTCCAGCAATCTCTGTGGTGTGTGCTATAACAGTGTAATACTGTAGTGTGATATACAACCCTGGTAGGGGTTCCAGTTCCACACATGGGAGTTGGGGATGTGTTTGTGTCTGTTCCTATGCCTGTGTGGAGAGCACTGCATGTTTGGCTAGTCACATTCACTACAATTCATTGGCCCTACTCTGGCAATCCTGCTGATGACACCCACCTAGAAATACACCTCTGGGGAGGCTGTAACACAGTAATCTCCGTAGAGCGTCCTGTAACTGCATACTGCTGTAGTGTGCTAAAGTAGCTAGTTAAGTGTTCGAATCTCAGAACTGGCAATTGTGTGTTTGTCTTCATCTGTCTGCCTGAGTAGTGAAAAATGCTTTTTAGAGTAGTCACACTCCATACAATTCACATACCCAACTTTGGCAAGGCATTCAGGATTAGGCTGCTGATGTCACCCACCTGGAAATACACGTCTGGGAACCTTGTAACCCAGTAATCTCTGTAGCGCATGCTATAACTGTGTAATGCTGTAGTGTGATGAACTAGTTAGGTAGGAGTTCCATTCCAAATCATGGCAGGTGTGGGTGTATGCTTCTCAGTCATATCCTGTGTAGAGGTTGCTGTGAGTGTCAAACAACTGGACTTGTTGAGAAGTGGGCTTTGTACTTTTACTATATAGTGGCCATATTATATGTCGCAATGTCCCCCTGACGAGGATTACAGATTTCAATCAGCCAAGAGACTGGGTTGGCAAGCCATAACCCTACATATGATAAAACGCCTGGTGAACAAAGTAAGCAACCCTAATATTACCCAGAATACAGTTTGAACCCATGTTTCATACAGAAACACACTTGCCTAGAAGATTGCCGCTACATTCCTAGTACCCTGCATATTGCTGACAGATAGTAAGCATGGTGTGATTGCAGTGGGCTGCAGAGGTCATGGCACCCTGTCCATCAGTACAATAGGCACATAATTACGGACACTGCAACATCACTATGTTCCCCACTGGATGCCTGCAACATATGTGGTGCCATCAAATTTGATCCACAAAGGACATACAATGCCTTACACACATGCCCTGTATGGACAGATGCCACTGACACCAGGGAATACCTGTATCATGCTATCAATGCAGGTGGCACTGGGCACCAGCACATTTGTAGAATAAATGGGCAGGTATGGACCTCCCCTACACCCTTCCTTCACATCCGTAGCTGTCTTGCCTACTGTCTTTCCCTCTTTGTGCCCCTTTTTCACCACTTTCCTGCAATAAGCGTATCTACACCTTTTCACACGGGGGTAAGCAGGAGTAAGCACTTTTAAGCAGCAGTAGGCAGGTTTCAGCCTGTTTGCATGGGGGTTAGCACTGCCTACACAGGTTAAGCAATCTAGAAGCTAACTGAGTGTGAGAAATTGTACTGCTTCCCAACACGTAAACACGCTAACTAGTAATTATATATGCTTACTATGCTTATTTATGCTTATACCTGCTTACTAGTGTCTTATTCATTATGACACTGACACTTCACTCCAGTTCACATTTAATTGTTATTATGCAGGTGATACGGCAAACAGATGTCAAAATATGTTCATATACAAATTTCCAATGGAAAATGATATGTGCTGCAGTGGGATTCAAACCGGGAATGTCTGTTGGTTAGGCAGATATTTGCATATATACCCATATATCCATGGATCCTAGTTCCCCAAACACCCACCCCAACACTTCACTGACACAGCAGTCATCCATTCTCCAGTTGGAAACATGGTGTATCCACACCACTACACATTGGCCACTCCCTACTCCTCTGGACCCAACTCATGGGTTGACTCAATCCATGTATCCTCAGACATCCCAACCTTTTAGTCCACAAACATTGGTGAAATGAGTGACCAATAGGACATTATTCCCAATTGTTGTGTTGTCCCACCTGGGACACACATGTCTTTATTTCAAGATTAGACTCTATACTTCATTACTCCAGTTAACAAGACACTACAATAAATTAATAACTAAGACTATATAATGCACATGTTACACATGAAAACTAATAATGTACGAGTTTGGCAAAATTATATTACAAATAAGACTGGTTTAGTGATTGGCATTGATGTAGCTGGCAAATCACAGGAATGATTCCACTATTTCATAATGAGAAAGTCTTCACATTTTATTTTTTTGAGAACAGCACTAACTTCAAATAAAATATGCACTTCAGAATTTTTGCAGATTCGTCCCTTCCCTTTATCTTCTCATAAATCTAATACTATAGTACTGCAATATACAACGGAAACAAAACAACAACTTATTTTGTTTTGGAATTTTATATCCCAGCAAAATCATGCAAATTGTCGCAAAGAAATAAGAATATATATATATATATATATATATATATATATATAGATAGATAGATAGATAGATAGATAGATAGATAAAAAACATTTCATGGCAGCCTAAGTAAGGCCTGCACTGTTACAAAGGCCATGCATTTTTCATGATATTGAGTCGGGATATATAAGTCACAGTGCAGACAAGAGGGTCACCGTTTTTTCTGTAATGAACTATACATAAATGTTTATTTATTTAACATCTGTTAACTGAGTATGCAGACTGTTCCAAAAAGTCAGGACTCCATTCAGTCATGACTTGTGCCTTAGAGGCCAAACAACACAACTAAACATACACGAGAATCATACCTCTCAACCTGTTAATGTAAGAAATCTAGCCAAAGCCAAATATAATTGGGGGAGGCAAAGATTGGGATATACTGGGATCAATTCAATTGCTCTGCTTGACAGAGGCTCAGTAAATTGATCAATGTGGCGGTGTAAGCTGAAACACCTTGGCTAGGCTTATACATGCCCTTGGGCAGATAGCCTACTACCTACCTATGAACTTATTACATTTATGGTTATGCACAACCTATTATTCTATCTACTGTTGAGGTTTGTAGGGGCACTTTCATGTTATTTATGTCTGCAAAAGAAATGAATGTGGTACAGGGAATGTACTTCTACATACAGATGTATGTATGTGTGTATGCATATATATTTATAACAAACTCGTTTACCTCCACGAGGCGGTCCAATTAGAACTGGGCCATCCAACTCTGACACGCCTGGATCCATAATTTCATACCCATGGTTCCTCCTCCCCACCCGAGTTCCACATACACGCAAACCATCCATTCTCCAGTTGCTATCCCAGCCATAACACACCTCCACACATTGCCCTCTCCCCAGCATTAGGGACCCTAAACGTATGTTGTCTCAACTCATGTATCATCAGGCTCTCCCAACCATTTAGTCTTTAAACATACCTGCCCTGGCTTGTGTAATGGTCGGAAGTCCAATCAACCTGCAATTTTTGGGTAGACCCACCAGGGACTACCCTGTAATTGTTTGTAAGGTAGACTTAGCAGATCGACAATGCTACTCCCACTGGTAGTATCCGGCCTGTGGTTTGAGAAGCAGTGATTTGCTCACCCCTGCCCAGCTTGATATCACATGAGATGACAGCACTAAATAATACAGGAGTTGTTGTTGTTTTCCTTCTCATTTTTTTTGTCTGCTTTATTGTCACGACATCCATTCTTCATATATATATATATATATATATATATATATATATATATATATATATATATTATACATGCACACGCACATACATCTACATAATTATATACATTTCCTATGCTGTTGCATGACTGCTGGATGATATGCTTGTGATAACATCAGAATTGTGGATATCTGTCATGGCTTAATGATCAATCACATTGGTTGTGGTGTGCCAAGTCCTGGGTTTGAGCTTTACAGAGGCCATTTATTTTGTTGCTGGGCAGAACACTTGCCATTGGATACAGAGTGATTAAAGCACTTTTAAGCAGTTGTGAGCGGATGTGTGTGGGTTTGCACGATGGTAGGCAGTGCTAACTTCCGATTGCAGTTTCTTCAATTCAGTTAGCTTCTACTATGCTTAATGTGTGTTGGCACTGCTTACACCCTTACAAATGCACTTAAACATGCTTACTAGTACTTATATGTGTTTACTACTGCTTATTTGTGCTTAAACCTGCTTACTAGTGCCTTATTCATTATGACAGTACCTCTTTAATTAAATGAAATTAATTAAACATTTAATGCAGTACTCCAGTTCACATTTACATGTTATCATGTAGGTTATACAGCAAAAAGATGTAAAAATATGTTCATATACACATTCCACATGGAAAATGATATGTACTATAGTGGGACTCGAACCATAAATGCCTGTTTGTAAAGCAGATGCTCTCACCACTACACTACACTATTGACGCTAATATTGATTCTGCATGTTTTTTTTTCTATTTGGATGATTTTGACATGTAAGCTACGCTAAGCAAAGGGCAGTGACACGCAAACACATTGCACTTCGCTTACATTTTAAATAACGAAGAAATAAAATGTGAAATAGGGACATGGGGAATTTAAATGTAATAGTTGTAGGGGCAGGGGCTCAACATTCAACCACGTGCTTGTGTGTTTACTCCTTTGATTTTGTTTCAGTGTTCATGGACACTCTTGTATACCTTGCATACATTTCAGAATCCACGGACACTAAATTAATTGCTTATTATTATAGGCAGGCTCTAATAGTAAGCATTGTAGGTTGTGCAACTGTGGGGGCATGTTTAAGTCTCTGTGCCACGCTTAAACATGCCCCCTGCACTCACACACATTTCCTGTGCACGTAGACGGTGCAGCAGCGCGCCCTCATAAACATTCATATGGTGCTGCTGCACCATCTCTAAGGAGGACGGTCGGTGCAAGGCTAAAACCATCCTTGTGCCAAGCTTCATGAATCCCGGGGATTGTCTTCTCAATTCTTTCTTCATAAACTATATTGTGAAATGGATTTTCCTAATTTAAGAGTTCTCACTACTTTCATTTTACTTTCAACTTCTCCTTTGCTTTAAATTAGTTTTCACCATCATTCTAGGATTCCTGTTTTCTCTACTTATTTTGCCTTTTTTCTCATATACTGCTGCTCTTGTAACAGGGTTGCCATTCAGTCTTGCCAATATCAGTATCTTCTTTAACAATGTCTCTACCCATGTCTCAACTTCAGCCATAGTTTCAGTTTTTTCATCTATTCAAATCATACTCACGTGCTCTTCTCTTCCTTTATGTTAATGCCTTTGTGCAACTCTTATTGTTAATTGATAATCAGTCAATGCACTGCATCCACTGTCTCTTCACCTCTCATTCTTCTGAACTACATGCATTCCATCAGTGTCATTAATAACTTTACTCTTTAACTGATCTCTAGCGCACGTTTGTGTCTAAATTTGTTGGTCTTCTGCCTTTCTTCAGATTCCGCACCATTCCTTTACCACATGCACAGGTTACAGTATTCCCCAGATTTTGTCATGAAGCAATTTCACAACTTGCTCTTACCCACAATTCTGTTATCCACGATACAGCCTCAATTCCCTAGAAATCCATTCACCGAACTCTGACTTTGTGTCCCTCTCAACTACACTTTCCTTAGTAATGATGTTCTGGTCCATTTTTTGATCCTTAGTAATGACTTTTAACTCATTAAGCTAAATGAGCTTCCAGGCGTTTCTGCAGTTAACTCCTATTGATGCCGCTAGGTGTCAAATATTGCTTGTTCATATTTGCATTAATCATTTAAAACAACATGCTGCATACAAAGTGTCAGAAGATTTCCTCTTTAAGTGTACATGATGGCAAACAGAATGATATTGATATATGACCTCTATTTAAAGAAGCTAAAGAGATAATGTATATTTATTTGTATGCTGTTTATTTGCATTGTAATATTTTTCTAAATATCTCAACATACAGATAATGCGGACAGAATTGCATAGCTTCATATGAAAGCTCACAGCTATATGAACAAAATCCTATTGGTAGTATGTGTCTTGCTTGAATAGTTACTAAGATATCACAAGCTATTGTTACAACATTAGGCTGCGGTGGTGCAGTGGTTAGCATTGCTGTCTCACAGCAAGAAGTTCTGTAGTTTGATTCTCAACTGGGCTGCCTCCTGTGTGGACTCTGCATGTCCTCCCTGTGGCTGCGTGGGTTTCCTTCAGGTGCTCCAGTTTCCTCCCAAAGACATGCAGTAGGTGGATTGGACACTTTAAATTGGCCCTAGGTGTGAGTGTGTGTGCCTTCTGTGGAAGGTTGGGTGCTGGGCTGGCAACTTGACACTGTAAAACTCCACTGCCAATCATGAGCGGACAGATGATCTGCTGTGGTGACCCCTAATGGGGAAAAAGCCGAAAGAAGATAATATTCACTGTCTTTTTTTTTTGGCTTATGAAATCTAGTTTAAAGCATCGAATTGAATGATTTTTACCAATGTAAAGATTAATTTATCCTAAATAGTTTGCCATTTACAGTTTTCTAGTAACACTTATGGTTCTAGAGATATGAATATTTCTGTGAACTGTAAGGTGGTAACTTCATTTTTTTAAAGGATCAAGCTACACCCACTGGGAGTTAAAGGTACACACTCAAAAGATCTGTACTGGAGGGAGTAAGTTAATACCAGCTTGCAGCAATAATAAAACTGCAATTTATAATGTAATTTTGTTTCTTCCCCTCATATGACCAACATATGGCATACATTCTTGTGCACAAGGGCCATGACATAATATTGCTGGTAGCATTTGGTATGAATGATCCAAAGTTACTAGCTACAAAGTATAAAGTAAACTAGAAGCACAATACAAATTGAAAAAAAACATATGATTTCACACAGAGACAAAACACTAAGCCTGAGAAACATTAGTGTGGCATTAAGTGATTCAAACATTAGGGTGATTTCTTTATTTTCTACTCAATATTTAATGGCACTTAAACTCAGTGACAGGTACGGGGACTGTGGTGTGTGCATATATTTACATATGTGTGTTTGTGTGTGTGTGTGTGTGTGTGTGTGTGTGTGTGTGTGTGTGTGTGTGTGTGTGTGTGTGTGTGTGTGTGTGTGTGTGTGTGTGTGTGTGTGTGTGTGTGTGTGTGTGTGTGAGTGTGTGTGTGTGATATAGACCATGACTTCAGGGATGCTAATGCCTATACGATGCTGACGCAGCAGTTAACTACTCCAAGGTATAGATTAGCAATGATCTGTATGTCACAGTAGCAACTGTGATTCAGAGACACAGACATAGCCAATAATGAGATCTTTCCTCATCATGGCTTACATGTCTCTGAATCACAAAATGTAATGTCATGGGAACAGGGCCTTTCCTGGGAAATTAATTATTAACTTAAACTTTTAGACTTTCTTGAATTCTCCGCAGAGATTTACCCCGTTCTGAATATTACAGTTAAGCAAAATAAACCTATTGATGTTATTAAAGCCTTGCAGAAGACTGAAGCTCCTGGTCCAGATGTGTAGAATTCTAAATTTTATTTTCTAACTATGAAACACCTTTATTAATTAAATTGTCAAGTGATTTGTAAACCGATTACAACTTTAAAAACTATCATAAATCATCAAAGCTTTGTCTCAGCCAAATAACTAAAACAATAAAGACATATTCCAATATTCATTGATTTTTTTTTTTATCAGTAGCTATGAATGACCTAGCAATAATTTTATTCTGTCTTTGCCCCTAGTGCCTATTGACTAACAGACTTTCCAGGTCAGTCAGTCCATTCATACCCTTCAGTGGAGGGAGGCGTGAGTAGAAGGGCTGTCATTTAAATGGGCAGTAGAGCGGTTTGTGGGTTTTCTGTCTAAGCCCTACCTCTACTCCTATTGACACCTCAGCTCATGGCCCCAAAGAGCATAATGCAATGATCTACCCATGTTGCTCAACCCTCAGTTCCACAAAGGCTTTGTCAGCAAGTAGCCCTGCCCCTTTCTGCAAGAATGGCAAGTTTTTCTGGTCTCCACTGGAGAAACTGCTCTTCTCAATGTGTTCCCTGAGCATCCACTACCATTTTCAGCCCCCCAGGAGAAAAAAGCAAGAGATGCTTATTCACTCCTCTCCCTCCATTTCCTGGATCCGGCACTGTCAGGACTAATAATCAAACCCTGGTTGCCTGGATCACAATATGGACTCTGTCCATCTGCACCATGGAGCCAAGTCCCAAGCAGTAATTTTAGGAGTGTCAGGCTGAAGATGAATTTTCTAATCTGGCGGACATGTCCAAAAAATAGAACAACAACAATGGGATCTACTGAGGATCTTACAAATAAGTAGTAGTAGGAGATGGAATGAACACCCTTGATGCTCTCTCTAATAATCAAAATGTTGTATTGCTACTGTTAGGCAGATTACATCAAGAATCCCGCCTGCATGTTCATTGATAAAGTTCCATTTATCTGCAGTGCACTGATAACTCCACACCTTGTCTTAATAATATGGTTGACTGTAGCCACAACTCCAAGAAGCTTCTGAGTGTCTCCACCTAAAATACTTTGGTCTTGCTTGGGAACATTGCAGAATGTGTATTCATTTCAATAATGAGAAAAAAATCAAAAAGAAGAACGTGAATATTATTACTTCTTTGTAAACTTGTCCATGTTTGGGATAAGAAATAATCCCTAAACTCACATTTTTGCCTGTTATTGACAAACTCTGAAGAATTCTCTTCTAGTATTACCTTATAAGAAACATTTTGTTTGAGGCAATCATCTTTCCATACAATGCAATTCATGCCTATTATATATAAATAAATATATATAAAGAAATAATCCCTAAACTCACATTTTTGCCTGTTATTGACAAACTCTGAAGAATTCTCTTCTAGTATTACCTTATAAGAAACACTTTGTTTGAGGCAATCATCTTTCCATACAATACAATTCATGCCTATTATATATATATATATATATATATATATATATATATATATATCTATATAAATATAAAGTCATTAAGTAGCACCATCCCTTGAAAGGTGGTACATATTTAGATATCAAAGAGTTGAACTGCATCTACAGCTACCACCTTAATTTGCACAGACAGTCTATGTTGGGATGTTGAAGAAAAGTGCTCAGCCTTCTTGAAGGCACCAGAAATCTACCAAAACACAATATCATTTCATTATCCATTCAGGCCTACAAATCTGATTGTCTTCCACCTTAAATATGGAAGAACAGCAACAAACCAGAATTATTATGAAAGGATTTTTCAAAGAGCGTATCATACTAAATTTCCCAAAACTACTTGGTATCAAACTTTGTAGGAGAATTTCGCATCCTGCTGCTAGCAAGCTGCACCATCTCTAATTCAATTTTAACCTAAAAGGTCTAGAAGATCATCAGACCCTGAAATACTAATACCATGTGACTGCCACCATTTAATGAGGCACACTGGGCGGGCCTACTCCATCCTTAGCAACTATCACAATAATACACTTTATCCTGGATTTAATGTGGAAGAGGAAGAATTCCACAAAAATAATTACCTAGACACTCTTACATATTTAGAAAGAAATGTATAGAAAAGGTCCACAAGTAAAAGCAAAGATTTGGGAAGAACCACTATCCTGATGAAGATTAACCTACTCAAATATAGAATGTGTTTTTTCCAAGATACCAGGATTGGGATAAGAAAATAATCCCAAAGGAAGAGCATTAAGGTCAATAATTCAGCTAAGGATATTTGCCATAATAATCCCTAATTATCTGCATTCAGAAACTCTTTTAGTGTACAGTGATCCAGTTTGGAGAAATTGGCAGCATAGGCCCCATTAAGAGGAACATAACCAATTTGTTAGTATTGAAATATAAATCATATACGGGGTACCAAATAACTGACAGCATCTAAGACAGACTGGAGAGAGAGACTGCAGGGTGAGAGATCCGAGCCAAATAATCAAACAAAGCCGGAATCAATGTATTAATTCATGGATATTGTACACCAATAATTATTGTTATATTTGAAATAATGAGTTAATGGTTCAATTAAAATAAGAAAAGAAGGAGAGAAAAGTAGCATCTTTATTATGTACCTCTTAATCTGGAATGATGAAGAAAATGCTGTTAAAGAAATCTCCTCACATGGGCTGAGAGTAAAGCACTTTACATCTGTCAGTAAAAGTATGAAGAAATCTAAATGCTCTACAACAGGCCATTAGAAGCCTATTCCACAGAATGAAAAGCCGTTTGGAAATCTAGATGTATAACAGCTATGGGAACACAGCTGTCCTCACATAATTATTGAACATTTAAACACAGCTTAACTAATTCAGGACTTCCATACCCCCCCCCCAACAAACTAGTGTTACCAAGAGAAACAGAGGACAAAAATTGTCTGGGATAGCTTTACCTTCTTCTGTCTTAGGAAGCAGTGTAATATTAATGAGGGAAGATGTAAAATGAAGAGGTATAATTTCCTTTTAAAATAAAAACGTTTAAAAATCATGAAAAATCATACTTTAAGAACATGAATGGCCTTGAATACTTCTAAACTTATAGAATAATTTTTTGTCACAGTTTTTTCCCCATGAATTAACACTGACATGGACCAGCACTGTTAATTGTCTTCATTTCTTCTATTCCTAAAGCAGTAATTGTATTAAATGTTTGTTGGTATTCCATGGTCATGGATTTATTATGGATAAATATTGAAATTTCTTAATAATAATGTCCCTTTTCTCTTTTTATTTTCTTGCAATTAATTTCAATGATGTAATACCTTTGTCCTAAAAAAAAACAGATACTTTCCTGACTAGAAAATACAATTAAGATTTTTGTTTAGAAGTGCTGGTTTGCATGATTAGCCATTTATTGGAACATCCCTCCTACTTTTATCTGTGCTTTTTATCTTGGTGTTTCTTTGTTGAAAGGCTGTCTTTTACCTATTGTCATTCTGACCATTTTATGTGTACCTGAAAAAATGTCACATAATCAAGTGTCTCTCCAATAATTAGGAATTCAGTTTTTAAGTAAATCAGCTTTCTTATGAGCCTTCAGTAATAATGGATTGGAGTGACATTGCTTTGTTCTGTAGAAAACAGTCATCCAAATCCATCTGGAAGTATCAGTGGTCAGACAGGGCGGATGTTTTTGTATCAGTATAGAGCACTATGGGTAATAATACAAAAGATATTGATACCGTGCCTGTTTGGTGTATTATTTTGAGCTGAAGGAAGACTTCAGAAAGACTCATAAGCTTTAAGCCCCCAATGTAAAAGAGATATGAAGGTTGCATGCTCTTATCAAACTTACTCAAAGTGGCAAGTCCACTACGTTACCCTTTTTTTAAGTGTAGCAAAACATTTGAGAGGCCTACCCATGCACGCTCTGCTAGTGCTGCTGGCTCTTTTCCAGTTTACTTTAGAAATGTTTCTACTCAGGACATTCCAGAAGCCACCACATGCATACATGCATTTATAAGATGTAACCTTGTGTGCCTTGTCTAGAGAAAAACAAACTTCGGTATAGCTGTGTTCTAAGGAATTGTATAACTGTCTACCCACATACTGTGTGTGTGTGTGTGTGTGTGTGTGTGTGTGTGTGTGTGTGTGTGTGTGTGTGGGTGTGAGTGTGTATCTATGCTACTAAATGTGCTAATAATATTGAGAGTACTGATTTAAGATTAATATTGCAAACTTCATTTAGTTTGACAGTTGTTTAGTTCTTTCCTCTTCAAGTCATTCCTTACTTTTTGAAAATCTTAACTTGCAGTGCATCTGACCTTTTCTAACACAATGAGTTTTAATGGAAATTAGTTTATATTATCCACCAGATAAATTTGTGTTTTGTGACCTATACCTCTCAACTGTACAGATTTTTGCAGAATGTCCAGATTTATTTGGTCTGTTTTTCATAAAATTGTGGTTTGCTGACAAATTAGTGGTAAATATTTAAAGACTGAAGTTAGAAATAAGGGCAGACATTTGAGTTTCAGACTTCCTATCATTCAGAAAATTAATACTAATGCAAAACTTGTTATCCTATCAACTTCCTAAGTGTGTAAGACCAATATTTAAAAATTGTCCCTATTTTTGAGTGTTTGTCCAACTTTTATTTATGGCTTTGTCCAGATTTCTTGCTCTTAGAGGTTGAGAGGTACGGTTGCTGTCTCATGAGAGTCAGATCTTTTTGTAGTATCATTTCATAGCTCAGCACAATAGTAGAGGAACTGTTTCAGTTGAATTAATTCAGATGGCAACATCTACCTGTGCTGTCAGTAACTTGCATTTGGCTATCATTTTCTGCATCAGATTATCAATGTTTTGAATGATGTAAACAAACTGTCTTTTGCTGGAAATATGTGCATTTGCAAGTGCCCTCTGGTGGATACAGAAGGTATGGGAGGTAATAGACATTTGTACTGTATCCCTCACACAGGTTCACAGTGGCTAGTCATGTAAGTGAGTGTTCCTGCTTAATCCTGCCTTGGCACCATAACATGTCTGCACTCCACACTCCATTCTTTCTATTCCTGAGACACTACTGTGTCAGATTATTCCTTTGCTACTATCACTGTGCATCTATAACTTCTGTTCTTCCCCTCCTTTTTCCAGGCTTTGGATGGTCATGCTTATTGAGATGCTAGACACAACTGAACATTTATTATCCCAATTTCTGTCTTCCAGTTTCTGGATAAGGCAAATGTTAAAAATAAATCCCCAAAACACTCTAGGGTAATAAAATACAATTGTTCTTTCCTCTAACTTGTGTCATCTACCTGAACTACAGAGAACAGATGAGTTGTTTGAGGGAACAGTACACAGACCTGGGATGGTAAAATGTACAAACATTTAGATTTGTGTCTGACTTGTACTCTTTTCAAAAGTCAGCAGTTTAGAAAAACATATCCTTTTAAATCTATGACACATATCTGTTGTTTTCTACCTCTTACAGCATCAGAAGTAAAAATAAGAATGCTAAACTAAACCTTTGGTACACTGAGTGACAGTACTGGTTATTAGATGCTTTCAAAGAGGCGTGACCTTTGCAGGAACACACCCATCACTCACTGCTGTTCCCATTATCAAGACAGTAAGTATCCTTCCCCAAGCACTATGAAGCCATGCAGTGTACTACATTGCCTGCATGTTGTCATCACGTTGATCTAAGCCCCAACCCAGAGAACCAGAAACTCAGGCATGTGGTACAGAGGGTTAAAGTTGTAAGCTGTCACTCCAGTGTTACAGGGTTTAATGCCCCTCAGTCCTATTTGCCTAATGTGTGTCTGTGAGCAAGTGATTTGACTGGCCATTGTGCCTGGATCACTGCTGAAAAGGACTGTGCATCCAGTAGGATTGTAGATTAAAAGTTGGGTATTATTTGAGCCTGCAGTTTATTTAAATGTCTATGAGTTTAGTGCCACAAAGACAGTGCATACATTACTCCTATAATGAGCCTGAATCCTACAGATGCTGCTGTGTGCTTCCTGCTGCTTTGACTGTATGTGTTCTAAATGACATTTGCACTTCTTGTATGACTAAACAATTCCTACTCACAACATTCATTTTGTGCTGTGATTCTTTTGGTACTTCCAAACACTGCCTAATGTATTGCTTTTGCCATCCTCTAGATTCAATTTTAGTTAGCACAGTCTCTGATTATACTATGGTGTTAAGGGGGAAGGAAGACTTGTCTAAAGGAGTGAGTTTAATGCTTTTATTGCTCTTAACAGAACCACCCTCTGTAACCACTCCCTTGCTCCAAACAACCTGATTATATATAAATAAGAAATGTTTTTAATGCTTTTCATTATACTCAACCAAGATCGTGTGTTTGTGTGTTTCAGTAAAGGATATTCCATTTTTAACTCAGCTGTGGACTACCTACTATTTTCTATTTGATTATTTTGTAGCACATATTTTACAGTTATAGTTTACAGTTTGATTTTGATTAAGTGAACTAAGTGCGTAACATAATTACAAAGTGAACACCACATCCTCCACTCTGTGAAGTTTCTTCTTGGTTTGTCCTTTTAACTTATGGTCTAATGCACAATAATTATGTAAAGAGCACTATAATTTGTAAATTAACAATTTAAGCCTGCCCTGTTATGCCTTGATTATATTGAATAACTATTACTACCTATTCTTTAGATAACTTATTTTAATAAGCCTGTTAGAGATAATTTTGTAACTTTACCCTTAAAATTAATAACTTAGTAATGTGATGTGCGATGTAGTAATAATGTTTACAAATAATTCTGTCACTTTATCCTTAATCTAATGACTGAATCATGTGGAATGTGAAGTAATTGCATGTTGTAACTGAGTATGAATTTTATATTCAGAAATCTGACTTAAATGTACTATACTGAACTCATAACTGAGTATGAATGTGATATTCTGAAATGACTGAAATTTACATTAATGTTATATTCTGAAATCTGACTAAAATGTACTATACTGAACACATATCTGACTATGAATGTCATATTCTGAACCTTGACTGAAATTTACATTAAAGTGATATATATTTATACTGAGCATCTAAAATAGTTGTGTATGTTCTGGAAACTAACTAAACCAATGCAAGTGGAATATCTTTTGACAGTGTTATCTGAACAGAGATAAAAGCATAACTGAAAACTAGTAAATGTTATATTCTGGAAACAAAACTATTAGTGCCTTTTCTGTCAGTATTGTCTGAACATAGATAAAACCATAAACTGAAAACTAGTACTGGTACAACTGTCTGAAAACATGAGAACATTTATATACATGCTTTAACTCTAATTTACATAAATGCACATATGCTGTACACAGTTTTCTGTAGATAGTCAACTTGTGCACCACAGCTTTTACCAAGTTTAGGCCTTACTCTGCATTGTCCCAGTCACTGCTGAAGTATTGGAGGCTGTTTTAATGTCTTTCTGTGTCCCTTTTTTTCTTAGGCTTTCCAAACCTCCCCTTTTCCATCTCTTGTATAAAGCTGAATAACTGATGTTTTTGACTGTGTTTAAAATTAACCTGGAATCAGTTTTGCTAAGGACAAAAAAATAGTATCAGGTCCTTAAAATAACATTTGCAGCTTTAACAATTATAAACAAATGGCATCACTTGTTCTCTTGACTTTATTTACATGTTTCTGCATGAAATAAACATATGCTGTTAATAAATTTTGTAAGTCTGTAAACAAACTGATAATGTACTATAGTAAACTAAACCAATGTTATTAATAAATGCATTGCTTGTTGCCCTGAATTTGTTTACATTTTCTGCATGAAATAAAATTGAATTCTTGTAAATCTGTAAGCAAACTGATAATGTACTGTAGCAAATTAAACTAATGTTACTAATATATACTTTCTTGCAAGTCTGTAACTGAACTAATAATGTACTGCCGTGAAATGGAAAGGTTGTAACTTTATTATTAAATCAAATGGAAACCTCAGTGGCATTGTTTTTTCCTGTCATAACCTCAAATGAAGCTAAAGTAGTAATCATAACACTGTATTAGTATTTTGACATTTTTTGCAGTTCCCTCTATAAAATTAATCTTAACATCTTAACTGTTGAACTTTCTATGTTTACTCTGCAACCCTCAGATTATAACATAGTTATAATCTATACCCCGTCTTATAGCCATTTCTTTAGCTGACATCATTTATTTTTTCAGTACTACTGAATTGTGCAAAGATTTATCATTTCTCTCTACAATTTTCTTGGATAAATAGTAATAATTGTAACTGCATAAACTGTCAGTGAGAATATTGAATTGATTTTTACCATACTGTTTTATGGCATACAGTACTGTCTTTAATTCAGCTCACTGAGCTGGCCTGTAACCTAGCAACCCAGTTACGTGTGCTTGGTAAACTGCAATTCATGCACGATATGTATACAATCTTGAACTGTTTACACAGATACATTTATTACTAGAGTTGAACTGATCTAATTCTTGAAGTTTACATGTCTGTCCTTTACACAAGTATGTGAGGTTTGTTCATATAGTATAATTCTGGAAGTTTGCTTGTCTGTCCTTTATACAAGTACACATTTATTACTCGAGTTGAACTGATATAATTCTGGAACTTTACTTGTCTGCCCTTTATACAAGTATAACATAGGAGATGAACCTGTGGCTTTAATGACACATAATATTTATGATGCACTCATTCTTGCATGGGATCTGGAATTGTAATTGTGGTGTCACTTCTAAAATATAGGCTAGCAAAACATTTAATATTTGTGATTTTTTTGTCTCTGTCTGTATCAAGATATTATTTATGTATTGCAACACTTTGTTACCATAATGCAAAGGTCTTAAAGTCTGCCAAACAAAACAATAACACAACACATTAATTTGCCAAATCTGTAATGGTAAACCCTTTATTCTGTAAATTAACTCGACTGCCATTTCTGGTATACCTTACACAACTTGCATGATAAAGTTCATAATGATAAATTTGTATTGTTTCCTTTTTTTTTTTTTTTTTTGCACTTTCTATTTCCAATATTTCTTTCTGAGCACTTCAGATGGGTCAGTTGAACTGGAATTTATCTTTAACCCATAAATCTGCATGTCCATGTTGTAACCAATTCTTTAAATTCTATACATTTGCAAAGGTACTGCATGCAAATTCTTAAAAATGTCATCTGTGTGCACTACTATACATTCTGTAGCATTTTTATTTTTCCATAAAATCTTATAACTGAAGTCTAAAACAACATATAACTCTGATGATATGAAAATACATAGTACAAAGCTATTATACTTCAAACTGTTAGCTGCTGTAATCTTTCACCCTTTAAATCCTTACAAAACTGCATTTGTGCCCTCTAATAAAGGTCTGTTTGTAAATGAAGTTGATTTTTCTATATTAATCAATACATCATTCCATAATTTTTGTAAACAATGAACTATTGTCATTTCTTTCAACCTTAAACAATGACAGATAAATAATCTGGTTTGGTGCTGGAATACCACACTATTTGTAGATAAGCTGAAAATCTTTTTTAGAGAATTAGCAATAACACTGACTTGAGCTATGGTATGTGTTTCCTCTTTACTTTGCTCTAAAACACTAGTAATACCATTGACTTGATGTAAGATATGCATTTCTTCTTTACTTTACTCTTAAATCTGTATATCATTTATGCTGGTGTTTACATTATCAAACTGATCAAAATCTGCACTCTGATCCCTCTTATTCCCCCTTATTGCAATATTTGCATTGGCTTCTGAAAACAATAAACTAGAATTTCTGACATTCTGCACATCTGTTTTTTTGAAATAATGTGAACTTGAGATATTGCAAATGTTTGTTTTGTGTTTGGTCAGTGTAGACTAGAGTATGTGTGCTGCATCTTTAAGAAACATTTCAAGGACTGAATGTGCATATAAATAGCAAGCATGTGCTAGCTTCAGTGCCATTTTGAGAGTGCAGCCAGAGAGTGAGCACTGTAAAAAGTTATTTAGCTAGTTTGTTTATAAGTTTATCTAAGTTGAAGTTATTGAGCCTGAATCCTGATGTGTTTGTACATAATAAAGCTGCTTGAACAGAGCCCTCAAAGACTCATTTATTTGATCCTGACTGAACAAGTGACATGGTGTCAGAACCGGAATTCCAGAGACTGTTATTCAGGGCTATGAGGTGCAGAGTTAACAGTGAAGGTAAACTAAGAAAAACGAGCACAAAAAGGGCCAGAAATGAACCGAAGGTAATGAAAACTTGCACGAGCAGTTTATTTTATTAAAAAGAGAGAACAGAGCATTACAAGGGCACAAGCTGCATTATTAAACAAGCCATAGGCACTAAAGGTTTATTAATTAAATGAGATGTTTAAAATTAAGATATTTGATAAAATGATTATCAGAAAAGCACATAACAGAATTGGAATTACCTTGGAATTGCAAAACAAGCATGTTTGAAACAAAATGAGCACATTTAAAGCAAAATGGGCATGTTTAGAGTAAAACGACCACAAGAAAAGTACAATGGGCATGAAAAAAGATTACATGAGCAGAATGAATATAATAATGGCAAAAAGGGCACATTAAGCATAAATAAAGCAAGGAAATTGCAAGTTTTTTTTGGCAAAGTACTGTGTTTTGACATAACTACTATTTTGCATTCTATTAACAGCATAACTAGAGTTGTTCAAAGTATCTCAAAGTGTGTAAAGTGCTTGCAGTGTGTGCTTATCACTGTGCATTTATTCTGAAGAGTTTATTTTTGTGCAAAGTGCAACTATTTTGTGAAGTACAGTCAAAATACAGCCATTTCGAAAAGTTTGTTGCGCTAGGTGTGTCCATTTGCAAAGTGCTGCCATTGCAGAGTGTTTCTTGCACTATAGAAAGTTATTTAGCAAAGCACAGGCATTTTGGGGAAAGTTTCAGTGTGCTGTGTACTGTTTATTTGCAAAGTGCAGTTACTTTGAAATGTTTCTTATTCCAAGCTTTTTCTGCCCAGTTCATTCGCACAGTGCAGTTATTTTGAAATGCTTCATACACTGATAAGAGGTGATTTCTTACAGCACAGTAATTTCAAAAGTATCACAGTACCCAAGAGACTTATTTCGCAAATATCAGTTATTCAGAGGCTTGTTGTATTATTG
The DNA here is from genome assembly GCF_019279795.1 of Protopterus annectens. NCBI lineage: Eukaryota > Metazoa > Chordata > Ceratodontiformes > Protopteridae > Protopterus > Protopterus annectens. Next base: position 1,415,944,444 of record NC_056728.1, on the reverse strand, counting down.
GGCAAAGTTACAAATATAGCCATAAATTTCTGGCACATGCATATGTGTGCGTGTGTGTGTGTGTGTGTGTGTGTGTGTGTGTGTGTGTGTGTGTGTGTGTGTGTGTGTTCATGCATACTTGCAAAAATTCTTTACTGGTATGTGTTAATATGGCAGACAGAGTTTGAAAACCCTCACCACTTGTATTTGATCAGGAATATTGCAGACAATTGGAGAATATTTGAGCAAGAGTATGATATTTTTATACAAGTAGCTTATTCTGACAAAGATGCACACACCAGTGCATTCATTTTGTTAAACCTAGCTGGGTCAGAGGCCATTGAAACAGAGCATCCATTTGTGTATGTACCAGCAGTATATGAGGGAGAAGGTGAAAAACACAATATTGTTGTACAGGCTGAATCAAGGGAAGACCCCAAATGTTTGCTTTATGTTTGGTCAGTGTAGAATAGTGTGTGTGTGCTGTATCTTTAAGAAGCATTTCAAGGACTGAACGAGCATATAAATAGCAAGCACGTGATAGCATCAGTGCCATTTTGAGAGTGCAGCCACAGAGTGAGCATGTATGAGTATAATAGGTAGCTTGCATATAAGTTTACCTAAGTTAAAGTTATTAAGCCTCAATCCTGATGTCTTTGTACATAATAAAGCTGCTTGAAAAGAACCCATAAAAACTCATCTATTTGATCCTGACTAGATGAGTGACAGTCAGGAAATCTTCATGTCATGTACATTGGCTGTGTTTATGTCTGTATTTACAATACTGCTACTTAACTCTATACTTTGAATTACATGTAACCTAGAATTTTTTACATTCTGAACATTTGTATTTGAAATTGTACTATGACTTAACTTTGTATCTTGAATTACATGTGTTGTAGCATTTACACTGATGTCTGAAGACTGTAAACAAGAATTGCTGACAGAAGCTGACTCATTCTGTGAATCATGAGATAGTGCATCTGTTGCAGTATGCTTCTGTTATTTAACCCTTTTGCATCTGGAAAGATGTAACATTTCTGAACTAATAACCTTTAACTTTAAATGAACATTTTGGGAACTGAGTTTTTTAACCTTTTTCTTGCTTCTTGGCTGTGTGACATCATACTGGAAACTTAAAAGTTTGTTGGAATCTTTACTGGAAAGGCTCGCCCAGACTCTGCTGCAGTTTGCTGTGAGGGAAAGGTTGGTTTGCTTTTTATTTGTTGTATTATGTATTGCTTTATTGCCTTTTTCTGTTTTGTATACTGTGATTTGTTTTCCTTTCACTGTGTTTTACTTGTATTCTGCTTTAAATTGCATATTAAAACTTGAAAAGACACTGCAGCTCTGTCTCTCGTGAGTCAGACAGAAATTTTTCCCACTCTCCCACCCAGTTACTGTTGTGTTCTTAAACACCACTGTCTTTCTAGTTGCCTGCCCCTTATGTTAATTTGACCATATATCTCATGTCCTCTCTGCTTTTACTGGTTGGTGTGAGTAAGCACAAAATTAGCATTTTTTGAAATCACTTCCCTTCAACTGCTTAAATTTATTGGCCATCTTACTGTATTTAATAGTACCAGAATAAAAAGTGACCACTCCCTTTCAGTCTATCTTGCTGTTTTAAAAATAGTGACTCTCCACTTTTTAGACAGGTAAAACTTAAGTTACCTACTTTCACATCTAACTCCTCTAGTGCACACTGCACTGTTTAGGACAAACCATTTTTTTATCTTACTTTTAAGCATCTGATGCAAGACCACGAGTTATTGGAGAGCCCACATTCTGCCTCTCAGTAGTTATCTTGGGATTAATGCTTCTGTTTTCTCCTGGTAAGAGAAGGAGTGCAGTTACATTATTTCCTGGAGACTGCTGATCACCAGAAACTTAATAACTGCGTTATAGGTAACAGCTTGGAATCTGTGCTTATATTCTAATCCTGGTGAGAGTAGGAGCAGACTGCATTGATTCCTGACTCTTTCTGGTTGAAGAGTGAGTGTCTCTGCTTAACGTACCTGATTGGTCTGGTTGCTATTCGAGGCATCTACCAGAAAAAGACTACAAACCTGCAGACCCTTGCAACATCTGGAACAAGACTGCAGATTACCAAACAAGCCATGGCCTGCTTCTCATCTTGGGATTGGTGCTAACATTTTGCTTCTGGTGAGAAAAGAAGCAAAGGAATATTGTATCCCAACAGAGTGAAGCTGTGCTGAAACCAGCATTAGTAGTAGCGAGGCAGTAGCCATTCATGTGACTGCCCTCTTTTCATCATTCTTGACAAGCTAATTCTTTATTTTCAGTAAGTACTCCTTGATTTTTTCCTAGAATATCTGCCTAAATACTTCATCCTTAAATTTTCAGGGTCTATGTATTAGTTTCCCCTCAAGTGTTTGGCATTGCTCTGTATAGACTTAGACACTTTGAGTGACATTTTTCCTGTAAAAGGCTTCAGTACTTAATATATTGAGCTCATATCCAGGCATGTCTAAAGGTCAGTTCCCTGTGCTTTCTCCTGTCAACCTGTGAACTTGGACATCCTAAGGCAATGTAGAAATTGCCTCATGTACACAGACAACCCTCTCCTCTTACCTCCCAACTCTATGACTTGTGAGAAATGCACATATATAGCCAAATTGGAAGCCAAGCACTCTCCAGCCAAGACTGGATTAGCCAGTCAAGAGGAAAAGATTAACACCTGCACCACACCACATTCAACACATAGCCCTCCAGAACTTACACCACCACAACCCTCACATAGTAACACAGAACACACACCTACTTTCGTGGAGGATCTCAATAAAAATCTCTCCAAACAACAGGGACCTCTGAGGCAGAAACGCAAACAACTACCACATCCCAGCACAAACCATGAGACACATAGCTCACATAAACAGTATGCCATTCAACCAAAGCCCATAAGGCAAAACAACATACCCAATACACTAGTCATAGGTGACTCAATAGTAAGGCATACTGGTGTCCCACTCACTAGGATGAAAAAGAAGAAACTTACGGTCAGCTGTCTGTCGGGTGCCAGGATTCGCCACATAATGCATGCACTTAGGTCACTCCACAATAGGTACAAATATGACTCTGTCATTGTCCACGTTGGTGTGAATGACCTGAGATGTACCTCCCTGGACTACATGTAAAGAGACATACAGGAGCTCTCGGATCTTGTAGCCCAGGCAGGTATGACCCTAGATCTGAGTAGTATCCTACTGTCACCCAGAATGATACTACAGTACAAGCAGAAAATGAGTGACTTCAACAATCGGCTACGTTTCTGGAGATATTCTAAGGGGATCCAGTATCTGTCTGCCTGGTATGACATGAGCAACAGACCTCAATGCTTCACCAGAAATGGCATGCACCTGTCACTCCAGAGATTCTGGATATTGGCCAAGGCTCTTGCCACTCCTATAGTGCCTATTTTATACAATGTCCTGAAGACAAAATTACCATCATAACAGCTACAAGCAAACGAAATCTGAGGGTTATGCTACTCAATGCTAGAAGTCTAAATCTCAAAATGCACTCACTTGAAGCACTTCTTAAAATGGAGAACATTGACAACTGTGCAGTGAATGAGACCTGGTTCAAGACTCTAGAGAGCACCCCAGCACTACCAGGCTATAATTCATACCTCACCTTTCGGCCCCTAAACCTGGAAAGAAGCACTAAAGGCGGTGGTGTCTCCATATTCATAAAGGATATGCACACCTCCAGACTAGTAGCTCAACATAACACATCAGAGATACTTCAAGTACAACACTGGGTAAAACTGCAATCCAGGTTGTAGCCTGCTATAGTTCCCTCACCATGTCCCAAGACTCCCAATCCACATTCCTAAACACACTGGAAAATATTAGGGTACAACCCAATACCCTTATACTGGGAGACTTTACCCCTCCATTAACTGGGAAAATTACTCATGTACCAACACATTTGCTCATCGTTTTCCGGAATTCATTAATTCCAATGCAATAGACCAACTCATTCTTACCCCCACCAGGGGTAGAAACATACTTGACCTGGTAATTAGTAACATGGGCGACCATTGCTCTACACCAGTAATCAACTCCTCCCTAGTCAGATCTGACCACAAGCTAATCACCATGGATATCCACATCCCCCCCTCACCCCCCCCAAAGGAAACCACTGTAAAAAACTTCTACAAAGCCAATTTTGGGCTTCTAAAAACAGAGGTGGCTAACTTCATAACACCCATGCAAATGAAAAATAGGTGCATGACTGCTGAATCATGCATCAATGCACTGTATTAGAACATATATAAGTGCATGGAATGAGCCATACCATACAGAACCAAGACACTCTCCTCCAAAAAAAGGAAGCCAAGCTGGTGGTCCCCTATCATAAACAAGCTCTACAACAGATGGAAAAAACTGTTGCAAAAAAGGGTGAATTCCCAAGACTGGAAAAAAAACTGAGATCCATCATCAAATCCTCTAAAACTAGCTAAGAAAACAAAATAGCTGCTGATTCTAAAGACAACCCCAAGACATTCTATAGTTATGTCAAGAATCTACACCGCAAGTCTCAGATCTGCTCTGAGTTACAGCACAATGGCAATACATATACAGAACCAACTGATATTGCCAACATATTGGCCGACAGGAATAGTTCAAACTTTACCCCCTTTCACCCCCTAAAGGGCCTATAACAATACCTGATGAATTCCAAGTCCCTATTATCACAGCTACACAGGTAAAAAACACACTGTCCAAAGCCAAGAATACAGCTTCCATGGAACCTGATAATATCCCTGGCTGTGTTCTACATTAATTGCAAAGTGAACTGGCACCACACCTGAGTACCCTGTTCAATCCCAGCCTCATTTCCGGCTTTGTTCCTACAGAATGGCACACTGTTACTGTCATCCCACTCCACAAAGGGGGAGCGAATACAGACCATGGGAACTACTGCCCCATTAGTCTGATGAGTCTGATATGTAAGGGTATGGAGCGCATCATCATGGACCTTATAAATAAGGACATAGGGAATATCCAAACTCTGGACCCCACGCAGTTTGGGTCTGTGAAAGGTAGATCATGCCTGCTCAACCTGATAGACTTCTTCGAGTTTGTCACCAGAGCTGTGGATGAGGGCAAGGTAGTTCACACAGCCTACCTAGATCTTGCCAAGGCCTTCGACACCATCCCTCACTCAGGAATCATAGATAGACTCACTAAGCTAGGCATAAACCCCTATGTCATAACATGGGTTGCCAACTGGCTCACTGATAGAACCCACATTGTGAAAGTAGCAGACTCCAAATCTAACTACCAACCAGTTACAAGTGGTGTCCCACAGGGATCGGTCCTAGGTCCTCTCCTGTTTGGCATCTACTTCTCTGAAGTTCAAGCCAACACAAAGGGACTCTGGCTGACCAAGTTCACAGATGATTGCAAACTGGAAGCCATTACTGATTCTCCAACTGATGTAGACATTCTACAAAAAGACCTCACTGACACCAATGACTGGTGCCAGAACCATGGCCTTAAGCTCAATGCCAAAAAGTACATTGTCATTCCCTTTGGGAAAAATTCAGTGCCCATAAACTACCACATAGGTGGTAATCCACTAAACACCTAAGGTGTGATAAGAGACCTAGGGGCACAGGTTGACAGCAGCCTCTCCTTTGATAACCACATTGCCACTGTAGTCAGAATGTCATTCTATGTGGTACATCTCATTACAAAAGGTTTCTCATCCAGGAAGAAAGAGATCATAATCCTCTCTAATCGTCCCTCATTAGACCTATTATAGAATACAATGCCCCATTTTGTATGTACCTCACTAGACACCTACAACAACTGGAATGGCCACAAAAATAACTCACTAAGAGGATCTTAGGCCTTAGACACATGCCCTATATGGACAGGCTCAAAAAACTCCAGCTATACTCTATCTACTTAGAGGCGATCTCTACTTGACCTACAAAGCCATGTCTGACCCAGAGCTGCTAGATATGCTTCACCTAAAGAAATCCCAATCCCTCCATGCCACATGCTTCAGGAACCTAAACCTCATTACCACAATAAACAGAACATGCTGGAGGGACAGGTTCCTAACCCAGAGATTTCCCATACTCTGGAACAAACTTCCCATTCATGTCAAGCAGAACACTTCACTGGCCCTCTCTAAGAGAAATCTTGACAAGTGGATGGGCAGTAGGAACTTCTCCCCGGGGATCACTTCAGTGGCCTTGCTTGACAGGGGCACTGGGAACTAACTTTGGGTGGCATGATGCCAGGGAATCTTCTTGGGCTAGGCTTATATAGGCTCCAGAGCCATTAGTCTAGTACACAACTAAGAACCTATGAATCATGAACTACATTGCTGTTAACTGAATAATGTATTTCTATGTTCTGAAGGTTGTAGATTTTCTGAAATATTGCTGCTCTGTCGCTGTTTCTTGAGACTTTTTCTGAAGTAGTGTTTTGAATAAACACTGGATCTCTGCAATCTGCCTAACCACCACAATTACTGTATGTCATCTGCTTTGGTTGTTTTCTGTGGGAAGTTTACATCTGGAATATTAGTGGTGTCTTACTGAAAAGTCTGCTCATTAAAGAGTAACTGTAGTCTTGTCAGCAGTGGCCTTATTTTGTATGGAGTTCACAGTCTCCCATCTGGAAAAACATTGGTGTGCTCCTGAAAAGTCTGTTATGAAACACGTCTGCTGTAGTAACTGATAGACTGGAAAAAATGTTACTGTCAGAGACTGCTTTTGCTTTGCCCTGAAGTCCATTCTACAGTATGCACATAGTCTGACTGCTAATAAGGTTACTTTGGGGTTTTGAGACTTACTTTAACTGTTGACCCCCCCCCCCCCAATCAATGGTAGACTCACCACTGAAAGAATTAATAAGACTGTAGCATACTGAAATTAACTGGAAACAACTGAAATGAGACTGGAATTAATGTCTTTTGTTGATTACCCAAACTTATGCTGAACAGATGCTAGTTTCTCCTTTATGGGCCAAGTTTTTTTGTAGTTTTCAGAATGAATTCTGCACATGCTGTAGTTTGGTTAAGAATCCTTTATTAGATGTTAACAATATCCAAATAGTGTCTCCAATAACAGTCTGTAGAAATTCTGAAATGATGGATAACAGAAACATTGCTGATAAATATATCCAACGTTTCTGCACTTATATTTTGATTCTCCTGAATAATATCAACTGAAGCAGTCTTTTCCTCCTGAATGGTATGGCTATTTGACCTGACTTCTGTACTAAGGCTCCAGTGTCTGTACTGTAAAGACCTTTTGCATATCAGTCCAAAAGCTAAATTGACTGATTCAAAGTGACTGTTTCTGAAGTATATCCTAATAATAACAGACCCTATAATGTTTTGCATGTCTCTTAAGCCTTGGTTTCCAAGCGTTGTCTTGCATGACGTGAATCAATTAATCAATCAGAACAAAATAAGGGCCATGCTGCTAAATGCTAGGAGCTTAAACCAAAAACTACACTCCCTGGAAGCACTTCTAACACTAGAAGATGTAGATATCTGTACAGTCACAGAAATCTGGTTCAAGACTTCAGAGAGTACCCAGGCCTTGCAAGGCTACAATGCCTTCCACACCTTTAGATCACAAAATGAATGTGTGAAAAGCAAAGAAAGTGGTATTTCAATCTATATTAGAGACAAATTAACCTCCTGTCTAGTTAGACTGGGCAACTCCATGGAGTTACTCCAGGTCCAGATTATGATGGGTAAGACCCCCATTCGGTTCAAGACACCCACAAAGCCTACTTGACCAAACTGGAAACAATCCAAGTTTTACTGAACACACTGGTTATGGGGGATTTCAATTATCCCACCATCAACTAGGAAACCTATACTAGCCCTAACATGTTAGTGCAAAGGTTCCTTGACTTTGTTAATTCAAATGTCCTGGAAAGAAATTTCCATACCCCGAAAAAAGGAGCAAACATTCTAGATCTGGTCTTCACTAACATGTCAAACCGATGCACTGCCGCAACTGTCAGACAGTCATTAATTAAACCTGACCACAGATCAGTCACCTTTGAGCTGGCACAAACACCATAATTCACAACGGGTGAAATCAGACTAAAAAACTTCACCAAGGCAAACTATACCCTCCTAGTGAAGGTATAAATGCATTCCAAGTCCCACCTCAAGCTGGAAGTGGTAACTACACCAAAGCTTACACTAAAGCCTTGTACAATCACTTGCATAAGTATATAAACTTGGCTGCACCAGAAAGAATCAAAGACAGAGCCCCAAGTGCAAACAAACTGCTATGGTGGACATCCAGCATCAACAAACTTTACAATAAATGCAAAACGCTGCTGTCCAAGAAAACAAAGGCAAGGTCCCAACAATGGAAAATCACCTTTCTCAGCCTCAACAGACTAATAAGACAACTTGACAAATCCTTCAGGGGCTCCTTTGAGAGAAAGTTTGCAAGTACAGCCAATGATAACCATAAGGCCTTTCACAGCTGCATATGTAGCTTAAAAGGTAGGACCCAAGCATGTGCAGAACTAGTGGCCAACCGTATCGCACACACTGACCCCACACAGATGGCAAATTTGCCAGCAGATAGGTTTGGCAAAAAGTTCAATCCCTTATCTCCTCCTAACTTATCACAAACCTTCCACCAAACTTCCTACCCACCCTACATATCTGAAGAACAGGTCCTCAAAGCTTTGTCCAAGGAAAAAAACACAGCCTCTATGGGACCAGAAGACATCCCAGGATGTTTAATAAACAGGCTAAAACATGAATTAGCATCACCACTAAGTACCTTTTTCAATCGTAGCATAACCACAGGCTTTTTTCCTGTGGAATGGAGAGCAGCAACAGTTATTCTCCATCACAAATGTGGCCTAGCAACAAATCCAGGGAATTATAGACCCATAAGACTGACCAGCCTCATCTGTAAGGCCATGGAACATATCATTATGGACCTCATAAATAAAGACATATGTGACCTCTAAATCCTGTATCCTACCCATTTCAGCTTCATCAAGGGCAGATCCTGCCTGTTAAGTCTGGTAGATTTCTTTGAAAATGTTACCAGGGCAATTGATAAGGGCAATTCTGTGGACACAGCATACAGTAGCAGTGAAACCAGTTATCCCACTGTGAAAAAGTGCAACCCTGTACAGTATAGCACTATAATATAGTACAACCCAGCAAAGCTCAATACAGTACAGCTATATGTGAATCAAGAGAACTGCAGGCAGAGATGCCATAAACATAAAACAAGTGACTTTCAATAGATCAATAGTTAGAGTGTCTAACCTATGAACATGAATATTACAATGTGGTAGTCAATTCAGTGTCAGCATATTAGTATATGACTGAGGGCAAGTGTGGATGTCATTGCACCGTAATCCAGAAGTCATAGATACAACTGTCTCTAGAACTTCACATGCTTATCCACACAAAAGGCAGCATGCCACAACAGTCTATAAGATTGATAACAATTGGCAAAATGTTACACGTGATGGTACTCAAAGAATCAACAGCCAGAGTGTTTGTTTGGCTTGCTTGATGTACTCTGCATGAATATTGCTGATCTCTGTCTGCATTTTATTTTGAACTGAATTTTGTTTTCATTTAAAGTTTGGTTACTTCTATTTTTATCTGTTTCTTGTAGTACATTTGCTTTATTTTAAGTTTTCTGTTTTGCTGGAGTTGTAAGAGGTCTTGGCTAGGAACACTTAGAAAAGTTAGCAAAGAATTCCTTTGCAAGCAGTGAATAATATCAGCTAATTAGTGGGAGGATTTGAGAAATAGCATTCCTCATTTAGCTAGAAATATTTGGAGGGATCGCTATTTAACTGGAGTGCTTGATTGGTTTACTTGATATACTCTGCCTGAGTATTACTGATCTTTGTCTGCATTTTATTTTTCCCCACCTACCCGTCCGACTGTTGTTGTATTCTTAAACTTGGTGACTTTTGAGTTGCTCGCACCCAGTATAAATCTGATTTTGGACACTCCCCCCAATCCCATCTCCTCAGCTTATTCTACTGAGTATGGAGAAATCAGTTGGGAAAGGGCACCCCCTCAGTTTCTTAACCTTGAATTATTTTCTGTTTCCTCCCTTCCCACTTAACTTAACTTAAAAATGTGCACTTTATTCAGCTGTTTTACTGTATATGTGTTTCTTCCTACTTTATTACTTTATTTTGCTTTTGCTGTTTCTTATTAAAAGTGTTCAATTGCATTTGTTCTGCTACATTTATTACTGCTTGTTAGTAGCCTGATTAAATTGTAACTGTTATTCTAAGCCGCTTAGTTTTGGTTTAAGCACTTGGGCTTCAGGTCAGTTGTTTTACATTAATAAGGTTTGTAGTCTACACTCTTGTGGGACAAGAGGGTAGTCTCTGCCCATCTGAGCTGAGATTTGCTGGTTGAAGGCTTATTGTGCCTGTTGTTCTAAGTGTCTTTGTTTTGGTTTAACCACTTGGGTTGCAAACCAGTTATTTTACATGATGAAGATTCGTGGTCTAAATTCTTGTGGCAGGAGAGGATAGTCTACACCCTTCTAAGCTGAGTATTGCTGGTTGAAGGCTTATTGTGTTTGTTATTCTGAAAGTGTCTTAGTTCCAGTTTATGCACTTGGGCTCCAAACCGGTTATTTTACATGACGAAGACTTGTGGTCTAAACTCTTTTGGCAGGGAAGATCACCTACACCCTTCTAAGCTGGGAATTGCTGGTGAAGGCTTTCTGTGCCTGTTATTCTAAGTGCCTTTGTTCTGGTTTAACCACTTGAGTTCTAGACCAGTTATTTTATACTAGGAAGGTTTGAGGTCTACAATCTTGTGGGAGTATTCTACTGAATTGCTGCTTTATTTAAACATTTTTTGTGTCTTTGGTTTTCTGCACTTTATAGCATAGCCTAGATTCAGGCTTGCCGAATCTAGACTGTTTGGTATCATTTGAGCACTAAAACCAGCCATCTTACATTAAGAAGCCCCCCCCACTGCAACATTGTGGTAGAAGTGTGCTGCCAAGGACCCATTTGCATTGGAAATTGCTGGAATAAGGCTAGTCTTGGGCTTTCCCAGACTGGTGCCAGGACCTGAGAGATCATGCACGCACTCAAGTCTCTCAACAACAAGTACCATTATGACTCTGTCATAGTCCATGTTGGAGTGAATTACTTCAGAAGTACCTCACTGGAGTATATGGAGTATATGAAGAGAAACATGACTGAGCTCTCAGATTATGTGTCCCTGGCAGGTATGTCCCTAGCTCTAAGCAGCATTCTACCTTCACCCAGGATGATGCCTCAATATAAACAAAAAAATGATTGACTTACACAATTGGCTTAGCTCCTGGTGGTCTTACACAGGGGATTCCCAGAGATGATCTTCACCAGTCATCTCTTGAATTTTGGTTACAGGGAAAGGTACTTTTTCCTCCCATATTTTTTTTTTAATGTCATAAACATACAACAAAAATGGACATTATGCTGATGTCTGTGCAGTCGATTTGAAAACAACAACAACAATAAATAAACTCTATGTAATTAGAACCAATTATTCAATTAATCAATTAATTTTAAATTTAAAAGCACAACCTCACTCCTAAAAAATTTAATAAACATAAACATGGATTAATAGATTATAATATTTATTTATTTAGAACTAAATAGATACATTTTTTATATAAGTTATGCAAAGTACGTAAGCTACAATTAGAGGTAGCTTACTTTCGTGAGTGCCTAAGACTGAAAATAGTACCTGAAGGTCTTAGGCAGTGGACATTCCCAACAGGGTTAATTGAGGGCTCTCAATTCCATTTGGCATTGATATCCCTGTTTGACAAACATGGATTAGAACTATTAGATTTACTATGCGAGCATTACCAGTTAACAATTAATGCTTTACTTAAAGAAATAGAGGAACTGGATAAAGCTATAACAACTGACACCAGCTTTGCTAGGTATAGGTTTGAATACGACAGATGTTTCTCTAGCATAGACGATTACTTGTCTAAACTCAACCTAACTAAAATTAAGAAAATCAACAGAGACATTAAAGAATATAATGAAGGGAAAGCCTACCCTAGACCACCGACTGTATAGAGACTGACATCTACAGATACCACCAACTTTAACCCCCAGAATTTGCCTCTGGAGAGAGGCAAATTATTCCAAGTGGAACCGATGGGGTCAACTAGTGACGGAGAATTAGACCCCCACTATGAAGGGTCATTTGCTAATAGGAGAAGTGAGAGGATTGCCCAGCAGCAAAACAATAGCAATAAAAGCAATAACAACCAGAGCAATAGTAATAACACTAATATTACTGGGGTCCAGAAACAGAATACTAACACCACTACTTCCAGTACTCGAAATTTTCAGAACACAGCCTCTCGTGTAACTACAAGGAACAACAGGCAGACGAGGAACAGGAGGAAGAAGTGGTAATATTAGGGGACAACAGCGACTGCTTTCTTGAGCAGCCCCCTACTTGTAAAATACTTTTTAATTCTGGACATGACTTTAAAGTATATAACTTTACTGATTTATCCATTGGCACCGAAACAGTGGAACTACTATCAAAAGGATATACATTTATACCTTCTACACAGTTTGATGTAGCTTCCACTTTAATTGACTTGAAACTTTTCATAAGAAAAGTCAATTTGTTAAATTTGATGGGCAGTGACAAAACACTAAATCTGACTTTTACGTTTCTAGTGTGTATAATCCACCTTTACACCCATTATTATCTCTATTTGAAAAAATTACAGAAATGGATCTGAGAAACTTAAAAGAGTTTAAGAAAGACCACTTCAACTACAAGTATAACATCACTAGGGAACAAAGGGATATTTTAAACCTTTTGAAACAGGCACCTATAAGAATTATGAAATCGGATAAGGGAGGGGGGGCTAGTAATCATGTCAACTAGTGATTATGATAGTAGAATGTACAATATACTTGAAAACAACACCTACTCAAAAGCCTCTATTAATGAAATGAATGTGGCTCATATGAGAGTAAAGGCACTCATTGAAGAATTGTATATTGAGGCTAGAATTGACAGAGATATGTACAATTTTTTAATACAACCAGCACCAAGAACACCCGTACTCTTTGGTGTGCCTAAGGTTCATAAAAATGTGAACAACCCACCGATGAGAGCGCTTGTTGATGGCAGGAATAGTATCACATACACATGCGCCAAAGTAGTAGACAGAGTTCTTCAGAAATACATCAAGATGGAGAGACAAATATGTAAGGACTCTTGGTCCTTTCTTAAAGCCATTGATAACTTAAGCTTCCTAGCTGATAGCTTTTTTGTCACAGTAGATGTGAAGGATCTATATTCTTCCATTCCACATGCAGGTGGAATTGAATGGGTGGGTCACATGATGGAGATCTTGGGAGCTCCAACTAATGAAATTAAATTAGTAGAAGAACTAATTGACACAGTTCTATCATATAATTATTTAATGTTTAACAAGGAGTTTTTTCATTAGGAGATTGGGGTAGCGATGGGCTCCCCATGTGGAGCAAGTCTAGCGAACCTTGTCATGGCATTTTGGGAAAGATCTTTTGTTCTAACGAATGCCCAAATCAAAGACAACATCATTTTTTACACAAGATTCCTAGACGACATCTTTATCCTATTTAACGGTTCTGAGGATGAAGTGGGAAATTTATTATCTATTTTTAATAACGGTACTAATTTCCTTAGCTTCACTCATAAATTTGACAAGGACATGATAGAGTACCTGGATGTCAATTTAAGGAAGGGCCACCATAATAAAAAGTATATTTCCAAGATCTACCGTAAAGACACATATTCTAACATGTTCCTACATTTTAGCAGCTGCCACCCAAAACACCAGAAGAAGTCGGTGGTTAAAGGGCAAATGGTGAGAGCAGCCAGGATGACCACCAGGGATGATGAATTCTTGGAAGAATGTTTAACTTTAACTAACTTCTTCCTTCAAAGGGGTTACCCTTTAGAATTCATCCAAAATATATTCGAAGAAGTTAAAAATAAAAGACTGGCAGGTGAATATATCCCTTTATTAAACGGGAATGAAAAACCACAAAGTGTTACATTAGAAATTGCTAATAACTGTGAACCAAGCTTCCATGGTGGACTTATTATGACATTTAATTTAGATGCTATTGACATTAGGAATATTGTCCTAAAAAATTGGGAGCTTTTGACCAACGATGGCCATTTTCATGCCATAATCCCCAGTAGACCAAAAATCACATATAAACGGGGAATTAACCTAAAAGGAATCTTAGAAAGTAATCGACAACTCTTTACAAGTAAAGCAGGCATGCATAGATGTAACATGTGCAGGCAATGTAAACATATAGATGAGGGAAACAATTTCACAATAAGAAACAACACATACCAATCTAAAGTTAAGTTTAATTGCCAAAGTAGACAAGTGGTCTACCTAGCGAAGTGCACTCATTGCACAGCATTCTATATTGGCAAAACAGATAGGAAACTCTATGAACGAATATACGAACATATTAACTGTATTAACAAGGGTAAACTGGATAATGCTTTAGCTAGACATTATAGTGAGAATGAAGGGCACAAATTTTTGTTTCGTGCTATAGACCAACTAGCAAGAGATGAAAGAGGGGGGCCAGAGTCACTCAAACTTGAAAGGAGGGAACTCATTTGGCAGCTTAAAACCAATGCAAGCCAATTCCCAGGAATAAACGAAATGACAACTATTAAATGCATTCTTAGATTAAAAAATCTGGATAGGTAGTGAACAACACTAGCTTTGACCATTTAAACTACATAAGCCCATTCAACAAGTACATTTTACTAATCTTGCAGGGTTTCCTGTGGGATCTGTTCAGTATAGCTTATTATCATAGACATATATCTTTTACTATTCCACTTTATTCTTAATTTTTAATTTTTGATTTAGGCCATTATAGGTTTACTTACCTATCTTTTTATATTGCCATATCTGAGTATTTGAACACACCCTGCCTGCAACTCCGTAGAACCCTCTTGCCAAATGGTATTTGTCAAATGGTACATGTATATGTGCGTGTGCGAGTGTATGTGTGTGTATATATATCTATTTGTGCACATATGTGTGTGTGTATATATATTTATATGTATATATGTGTATATGTGTTTGTACATGTGTATATATACACGCACTTATAAATATTAGTTAAACACATTTTTTTAAACATCTACTGAATCATTAACCCAGTATGCTCTTTGTACGCAGTACATTTCCTGCACATTGTATATATATATGTTTCATATACGTCCTGCAGAGAGACATCTACTTGTATCTATATACGTCCTGCAGAGAGACATCTACTTGTATTCAACTACATAGACTGTCACTATTATAAATAAATGTATCTATTTAGTTCTAAATAAATAAATATTATAATCTATTAATCCATGTTTGCTTACACAAAGGTACACATTTCTGTAAGGTACATTTCTGTAGGGAACCCTTGCAGGGAACTTTATTTTATTTACTTTATTTCATTCCATTATATCTAATGTATTTTTAACATTGTTTCCCATTGGAATACATGTATACACATTTTTTAAAAACATTTTAAAAAAACATAGTTACAAATTGATGTTTATTAATAATTTTTAGGAGTGAGGTTGTGCTTTTAAATTTAAATTTAATTGATTAATTGATTAATTGGTTCTAATTACATAGAGTTTATTTATTGATGTTGCACTTGTTGTACGAATGTTTGAAATTTTCTCCGAAGAAGTTGGAGCTTGGGCTCTAACGAAAAGTGTATGGAATAAAACGCACTTCAGTTCGAATAAATTTATCCATTTCAAAGGTTCAGTGGTTTACTGGTGTTGGCTTGGATCCATTGCTTGTTTCAGTCACAGAGACATGGTTGAAGGCCTCAGACAGCTTGGACATTCAAGGCCACAATGTCTTCCACACTTTCAAACCTCAAAACGAGCATGAAAGAACCAAAGGTGGAGGTGTATCCATCCTCATTAAAGACAACTACATCTCAAGACTGGTCAAACAGTATGACTGCCTAGAGCTACTCCAACTAACTGTAGGTAAAACTCCCTTTCATATCATTGTTAGCTATAGGTCCCTCACCATGAACCACTTGAACCACTCTACCTACCTGGATCTACTTGAGTCACTCACTGTACAGCCAAACATCTTGATCATGGGTGATCCTATGATTTCAACTATCTTTCCATTGATTGGGACTCAGAGATGTATGTTACCCTCCCTGGTAAGGTCTGATGATAAATCAGTCTAATTCGATGAATGGTCATACCTGACTCCCACCACCAAGAGCAAAAAGGATGAAAAATTTCTTCAAAGCAAACTATACCCTCCTATGTTATGGCATAAATAGTTACAAACCACTTGCTAACAGTGTCAGCAATGACTCCTATATAGAGGTGTACACAAATTCCTTGTAGAAACACCTATATAAATGTATAGACACTGCTCTACCTTAAAAGATCAAAACAAGGTCCTCGCAAAAAAAAATAAAAACAAGCCACCATGGAGAGGGTACTAACTCAGCAGAGGAAGGATACCCTCCACAGCTTGAACAAATGAGATATCTTGTAAAGTCCTCTAAAGCCAAATACGAAGTTAAACTACCATCCCTAGCTAAGGATAATACCAAGACATTTTTTAGCTAAAATGAAAGGCCCAGCATTGTGGCACACTAGTAATGGACGGTAACACTCATACTGGCCCTAAGAACATCACAAACCTGCTAGCAGATAGATCTGGCTCAAACTTTACCCCCTCCCTTACCCACTAGACATACCCCAAAGCATACCTGTCACCATTCCTCTACCTAGTATCTCCAAAGAGCAGGTCATAACTGCACTCTCCATGGCCAAGAACACAGCCTCTATGGGACAACATCCCAGGCTGCCTACTAAATGATCTAAAACAGGACCTAGTGGAACCACTTGGCACTTTCTTCAACCACAGTCTAAATCCTGGCTTTGTCCCAGCAGAGTGGAAAACAGCAACAGTAATTCCATTGCACAAAGGGGGTTCATCAACTGAACCTGGGAACTATATATCCATAAAAGACTAACCAGCCTGATCTGCATGGAGATAGTCAACATGGACCTTATCAACAAAGATATAGGTCACTTTCAAACCCTTGACCCAACCCAGTTTGGCTTTGTTAAGGGTAGATCATGCTTATTAAACCTTGTGGACTTCTTTGAGAATGTCATCAAAGTCCTGGATGAAGGAAAATAGTACATGCAGACTGTCCTGACTTAGCCAAGGCTTTTGACACAATCTCCCACTTAGGCATCATTGAGAAACTCACCCAGCTTGGAATTAACCCATCTGTAACTAGATGGGTAGCCAAATGGCTCACTAACAGAATGCATACAGTCAAAGTTGGAGATTCCACCTCTGCCTGCAGACCAGTTACCAGTGGTGTACCACAAGGATATGTGCTGGACCCCCTACTGTTTGGAATCTATTTCTCAGAAGTCAAGGTGAAAATAGATGGCTTGAAGCTTACCAGGTTGGCCAATGAATGCAAAGTGTGAGAGAGGGTATGAATGATGTAAAAGATAAGGAAACAAATGAGGAGAAAGAAATAAGTAATACAAATGATGAAGGAAAAAGTAAATGAACAAAAGTAAGAAACAAAAGAGGTTCCATAGGTAAAAGAGTAAAAGACAGAAAACATAAATTCAAAAATATATCTGTAAGAGAAAGCAAAAAAGAAAAAGGATCAAGATCAAATCCATTCACTATAGTGATAATCAGCCATTAATGTCAACAGTATGAAGAATATTCATTCAGCCTAGGAGTGTTAGAATGGTGCATGGCATTAGATATGGATATCATAGCACTTATAGATATTAGGATATCAATAGATGAAGAAAGAGTAAAAATAAAGTTTATGGGAAGGAAAAGTAATTTGAAATTTAGGTAGTGAAAATGCTCTGAAATAGGCATCCTTTGCAAAGAATGGAAAGATATTTTAGGTTATACAATACTGCTTATTGGAAAAAAAATAATATTAGATATAAGGTGTAAAAATCAAGTTTATAGAGTAATTATACTTTATACATATACCTTACAGAAATAAAAGGGAAATTATTTTTAGAAAAATAATAGGTCATGTAAATTTAAACATGCAAGTAATTGTAATGGGAGACTTTAATTGTGATTTAAGACACAGACTTAAAGAAGAAGCAAATGCTAAAGCAACTCTAGATATGATTAAATACAACAAAATGTATCTATGAGAAAATAAGAATTGAATATATAAAAGAAGCAATTTAAGAACCAAAACTGACTATTTTATAGTTTTTGTCAGTTTGACTATACTACATCAAGAATGTAAAAACACAGGATTTTCAGACCATTTAGCCATATGGGTAGAAATACAAGAAATATGGAATTACATAAAAATAGGTAAAGGAATAAAAAGAATTAATAAATCATAATTGAATGAACTGGCAAAAGATATAGTGTCACAGTTATGGCAATATCCTATATGAATGAGAGTATTTTATAATGACTGGATGAGTTGGTGGATTAATTTGAAAGAAAAATATAAGAAATCTGTACTAAAATTGCAAAAATTGAAAAGACTAGAAGATTTTAATATATATAAGGAAATTAGTAACCACATATTTAGAATCATACCAAGTAATAGGGAAGAGTTTATAGAAAAATAAAGAAAGCTGTATGAAATGAATCAAGAAAAGATTAAAAGACTGTTTAATCAAAGATATTTTTTGCATGGAAAGAAAGAAGAAGCAGCACCTTGTTTGTGTCTTTCGGGGTTAGGGGTCGCCACAGCGGAACTCCGGTCCGCTAATGATTGGTACTGGATTTTTATGCACCGGGTTACCAGCCCTGATGCACAACCTTCAACGAAGGCATACTTTTGTAAAATGGTTAAAGAAAATACAGGAATAATGAGAGAATTAAAAGATGGAAAAGGTGGCATAGTAACTACACAAGAAGAAATTTAAAGAATATATTGCAATGACATTTTCAATAAGTTGCATTACATTGAAAGATAGATGGGAATTAAATATGTTAACTGAAGAAGACAATAAAAGGATGGAAAAAAAGATTTAAATTATAAAATTAGCAAACATATTTAAGACAGTAAAAATCAGCTACAGGGATAGATGGAACTGAATACTTAATGTACAAAAATATGCAAGAATGGCAAAAGGAATATTTTGTAGAAGTTATGAATGAATGGTTTGAAAAGGTATAAATGATGAAAAGATGTCTAGGGGCAATGAAATTCATATGGAAAAAAGAGAATAAATGTATATAAAAATCAGAGACTATTAGTAATAAATAATACAATTTATAAGAGTTTCATGAGAATAATGGAAAAAAAAAATAGCAAATAAAGTTAATAAGCTGTTACCTGAGACAATCATTGGAACTAGAAGTAAGGGAAGTCAAGAATTATTAATATTAATAAGAGAATTGTAGATGACATGAACAGAAGAACAGAATTAAAAATATTAACATGAATCATAAATAAAGCTTTTGACAAAGTTCAACACAAAGCATTGTGGAACATTTTATAGGAATATAATATAACAATAAATTAATAAATGTTCTGACGTCAGTTTACATGGAAAACAAATCAAGAAAAAGCTAGATATCAGACACCAGAAGGAATTATGATTCCAGTTATGTTTACATATGCAGATGATTTAGTGTTAGCAGGTAACAATACAAAAATGGATGAAAACAGCCATAGAAATGCATAATGAACAACTGAAGATATCAGGACTGACTATTAATAAAGAAAAAAGTAAAGGATTATTTTTGGGGGGAGAAATACAGGGCATTAAATTGAATCAACAAAAGATAGAAATCTTAGGGATAAAGCTTGGGAATGAGCAGCTAAGAAAGCAGCAATGGAGAGATATGATAGTATATGATGTCTGTGCATATTTTGGAGAACATGTAGGCTGTCATATAGGAAAAAAAATCACATTTAAGTAAATCTATAATATTGGGTAAAATTGCATGTTTAGCAAATGTATGTGCAATTTCATTAGCATTAGAAAAGGTTATAATGAATGTAATTTTTACGTTCATTTGGAGGTCAAGGTTAAATCCAGTGATGTGAGGCATTCTTTCTGTAAACAACAAAGAAGGAAGTTTGAGATTATTTCACCAAATTGTATATTTTTTTCATTAAATTTCTCTAAAGTCTTAGTAAATAGGAAAGATAAATCATATTTGCTTGCAAAAATCATAGGATGGAAATATAAAGCAATTTAGGAAAGATTGGAATATGTAAAATGAAGTAAAAAAGTTCATTGTATGGATATGAAATTATATCAAGAGAAAACAGTGTTATGGAAAATTGATATAGGAAAGACAGAAAAAATACAAGGATTTTGGTATGAAAATATAATGGAAACATTTTATTTTGTTTATACTTGGAAGAATTTAAGTGAAGAGAGGACTAAAGAAGTAAAAATGAGAATTAACAGATATAAGAAACATGCAACATGCACAGATTTTTTCCGGAGATTATCAATAAGCAAGTTACCGATTAAGGCAAATATAAGACAATAAATGGTAGAAATTGTTTACACTGTGGTGAATTAGAGACAACTGATCATGTTTTTATAATGTGCAAAAAAATATTTAAACTTTGGAAGGAAATACATGATAAAGGATACTTAAAAGAATTGGAGAACATTGAATGTATCAATATGGACATGATTGAATATGGGCATTATAAAAATTAAGTAAAATTATTTTGTATAATATGGATAATATGGAACGAAAGAATTAATGAACTAAAATGCAATGGAAAATAGTTATTACCAGAGATTTTGAAGAAAGTAAGACTTTGGTTGAGGAAGAAGAGCGGGGGGATTAAAAACTGAAGGTTTAATATAAATATAAGAATTATCTTATAAATATTGTAAATATTGTAAATAATGTAAATATCTGTTGAAAAATTGTATATGAGATGTATATATAATAAAGAACCCCTACTCTTTTTGATAGGTGCCATGTGATGTTTTACATTAACCTGAACTATCACAAACTCAGTCAGAGGGGGCCTTGGTGCCGCTCCCATGCTGCACTGAAGTGTTAGCAATCCATCTCCCTGATGTGGGGATAGAACACACAATGTTTTGCACCATACCTGTTGCACCACTGACACTGCTGTTTATATTGATCTCTCTCTCTCTATATATATATATATATATATATATATATATATATATTTTTTTTTTTTTTCCTAACATTGCCTGTGTCCTGGATCTGGACCATGGCAAAAATGGTACATTGTACATATAAATTAATAAATCTATGATCTGGATGGGGATTCTTATTTTGGATATGATGAGATGGAAGCACTTTGCTATCTCGAAATACTGAAATCTTGAATTTCAGTATCTCGAGAAGAAAGTGCCGAAAGTGTAGTTGAGCGAAACTGCGCTTGATTGAATTTCAAGTCTCAAATTCGTGGTTGTGGTGGTGCAGTATGTGAGATTTGCTATGTTTGTAAGGTGTGGTGTGCTGTGGGATATGGTTTGCCTGCCGTTATGTGGATATATGTGGATATTCAGGTAAGTTCTGTTTTTTTAAGGATTTTGGGTAAGGATTTGAGTGTATGTGAGTGCGCTGGGAAGTTTTAGGTGTAGGTTACAGTAGGTAGGTTAGAGTGTGAGTGTGCAAGTGTTGAGTGTGGTGGCGTTTGTATGTATGTGGTGTCTGTTTGTGTAAGGGGAATATAGAATATGCAGTAGTGGGTTTAATGTCTTTGCCTTTTTTTTGCGACCTCAAAGTTAGTATATATAAGTGGCGGGGGTGTGGGGGTGCAGCCCCCCACATGGGGGGTGCAGGGGGCTTTCCCCCCTGCTTATATGTAGGGTAGGTATGTGTATTTGTGTTGTGTTTGTGTGTGTTTTGTTGGTTTGTTGTAGTGTGGGGAGGAAGGTGTATGTATGTTTGTGTGGAGGAGGGTTATTTAAAAGTCTCAATTTTGAATTTTGTGCTTTTGGGGTTTTGATATTGTGAATGTTTGGCTTTATAGTCTTGAGATACTTTATAAAGTGAATCCAATGAGATACCTTTACAATTACTCATAATATCAGTTGAAAGAACTTTTACGGTTTTAAAATAATTCTGTTCGATGATAGAAAGATGGGTACATACCACACTAATTGATGCAAGCTTTGCATTATGAGCTGCCAATCTGGCTGCAAGATTTGCTGATATTACTTAATTAAAAGAAATAGCAATCAGGTAATATAAATAAGCTAAAGCATCAGTATTCCTACATTTAGACAATATTTTTTCAAATATCATTCAAGAAGATCTTTCTTCATTGTAGTGCTAAGACATCCAGCAAAAGGACTTAATAAAATTCTACATTTTCTTTCAGTATCACTAAGCTTTGAGAAGCCTTTTTAATAATGCATTCAAAGGGAAAAAGCAACTGCCATTCATTACTGCCAGGCACAATAACGAAAACAATAGAGCGATTAACTGGCAACATTGCTACAAACAAGCCAACATCACATCAAATTAAAGAACACAACAGGCCAGCAATGGCCCTAACTAACCTACTGCCAGAAGAGGTAATAGGACAAGGCTTTTGCTTAATGAACTGTTATTTAACTTCAGAGTAGCATTGTGTAAATAAAGCCAATGTTTCAGTGAAGATTAACTTACTTTTTTCTAAACAGAAAATGCACTTTTAATGTTTCAATAGAGGGTAGCTTCTACAGAAATCATAATGTCATTGAGGGGAGTTGCTGCACATAAAGGGCATGACAAAAGTCCAGCTGAACATTATTCATTGAATATATGTAGAATATATCAAAAAGGCAGAAGTGTTCACCCCAGACACCTTTGTACAGATAGTTACTGTATGAACTTATTCAGTGGATTTGTTTCAATCTCATTTTGTGCAACAAATGCATTTGCTCCTTTTCCCATTTTTTTCCTGACATGACGGCAACGAGTGATATAAAATACATTACGTTAAAATTGTTAAGACAAATTATATGGTTAAAATAAAAGCAGCACCACTTTCCAAAAGAGTTCAGGTTCATGGCATGACCGTTTGCACAAACACATAGGTAAATAACAACTCAGCCAGCCATGTACCATTTGCACAGACACATAGGTAAATAACAACTCAGCCAGCCATTTATTGCTTATGAAGTTTGGTTGAATTCATTTAGTTTGAAATATTTTAGATTTTGCTTGCCATATGCTCGATTCCTCTGGTACTGCCTGCCATGTATAAAAATAATACCATGTCCTTTTTCACTGACAATGACAGTATCAGCTTTAGCAAAGGCTGAAAGGCGTATTTTGCATAACAAAACTGAAACAGCCCTCAGCAATTCAAAGTAAACACAGGCAAATTATCAAAGGGCACATGACATTAATCAGCTAGCATGACTCTGTGCTGTTTGTGTCATCATGGAGGAAACACATTGCCTCTGAGCACAGGCGAATGCCAAGTTTTATAAATATGCTGTCAGACAAATAATAGCTCTCTCTGGGCCCTGATGTGATGTAGTATGCTAAAGCAAATACTGTATTACTGAGAGGCACAGACAAGTCTGCCACAGTGGCTACAGGCTTAATAATAAGGTTTCATTTTCTCTCAAAGCTGCATCAAGCATGGCACCATGAGATTCAGTTGCACAGTTCAAACACTCCTACTGCCTCTCTGCTCATATAGCAGTTCCAAAAAAATTACACCGCTTTATCTGATTTAAACCCATCTCATTCTATTCTCAAGGGTCTGAGAAAATGCTGCAGTTCATTTTATATATGTATCTTTAACAATATTTTTTACTGAAGTTTTAAATGTGTTTTCAGTCATCTATCAAGGATCTGGGTCTTTCATAGTCATATGTAATTATTTGTAACATCCTTTCTGTTCCTACTTATTACCAGAAGAGCAATATGTTAACCTTGTAAAGTTCAGAGATCTAAGCAAAGCACAGTTGTACTCTACAGTAAAATGTTTCCAACTGCTTTTATTTTCAATAATGCAGCAGAAAGTGTTGTACAATTTATTAAAATGGCATGCTGAAAGAGAATTTATTCTTCTAAGCCATATACATAAGTATTGTAAACACAGAAAATGGTCATACATTCTGATGGCACTCACATTTAGCAGTTAGCATCTTATTTATGTATCACTTCATATTATGATAGCTAATAATGGTATAAAAATGCCTATGGGAAGGGGTAAATCAAAGGGATCCCAAAAATACAAAAAGACAGGACAAATAAAAAGGGTGGGGATGATTCCTAGGATTTTTAAACTAACTGTACATAATAGAGTTTTGTTATCTGTAAAAAAATGTGGCTCTCATTTATGAGGAGCAGACTGTTTCTGACACCTGTTTTGTTAATGGCATTATAACTCATTAACAATCTCTTTTTCATGGTTGTATTTCTATAAGAAGGTAGCCATTTATTAGTGGTGGACACTTCATCTCTGTCCTCACCTTTAGTAAATACTTTGCCTTATTGCTAATATCTGTCATATATTTGGATCAACAGCTATATCAGCCACATAGTCGTGGTAGCAGAAAACCTCCAGAATGATTCATAATGCATTAAAGAGTGGCATCTCTGTCCTTGTCACATAACTCTCAATGCCTGTGATCAGGAATCAAAAAATAAACTGGAGGGGTCAAAGGCTTAAAACCAATGATAATTTTTAAATATCACTTTAATTCACTTAAAAGTTAATAGAATAACAGGTTTTGTATCTATATGCATTTTCTGAATAATAAAACATATGAAAAATCTAATGTCTGACATTGCTGCCTAACAATAATCTTCAGTGACTTACCAGAAAATCAAAAGTTTTATAAAGGATAGAGCAAAATATGAGGCAAAATCATGGACAGCTAAGAGATATGCAGTGCGATATGATCTGGTTCTGGAAGTTCCCTAATTTGGAACATCTGATTACAATGTAGATCTGGAGTGTTTTCCTCAGTAGGTACTCCCATAGGAGGTTTATTTTGTCTTCTAAAGGGAATGGAGTATTTAATAATGACTGTTCATTTTATGGGGTCAGCTATGAAGATTACAATATTTAAGGACACAGATAAATGAAACTTGGCAAATGTCTGCTGAGAGTATTGCCTTTAATTCCATTCTCAAGATCACATTTGTTTAGCTTTAGAAGGAGAGGCTATAATTAAATGAAAGTTTATATGACTGACCTTACCTTAAGACCATTGAGTTTAGACGGTATCCTGTAGATGCCCAGAGATAGCTTCTCTGCCTTCAGTCACTAATATTATAGATAAGTCACACTTAAGTTTTATGAAATTCTTCTGACTGAGTTGTGTCTTTATGGTCAGTAATGGAAATATATGTTGAAATGCAGTTTACGTAATTAATCCACTGCAGGTGAATGATTAGAAATCTCACACAGGCATTGTACAATTTGTAAGCTTGCAGTGAATTTTTGCAGTGATTGTGCATTATATAACACAGTAGGGTGGGACAGACAGACTCCAGCTAGTGATAAAATGTCTCCAAACCTACAAAATGATAGTGTTTTTTGAAATGTTTTCTTTAATGACATTCTCTACCAATAGAAAGTGTAAGTAATCCTAAATGTCGCTATGTTTAATGTACAATCTGTTTTGCCATCAGTTAGGTACAACTGGAAGAGGATAATATTTGGCTCACTGCTGCAGTATAGATTTACATCACAACATGTGGGGCTCTTTTCATGTTATCTCACTAAAGTATTGTGGTTATGACATTCCAAGCCTTGCAATGTTCTATATCTTAAGCATTTGAAAAGTATGTACAGTTCTGCAGATTATGCATTGTATTGTATCAATAAACTGTATTATCAGACATGGACAATCTGATTATCAATTGAGAGAAATTTTTCTTGTACGTCTTACATCCAGGCCTTTCAAAATGTCCATCTCCAAATGTGATTGAAATTTAGGTAAAAAATATATCAAATGCCTACATTTGGTGATATACAATTTAAATGGAAAAAAAGTTTAAATTATAGTTGCTGTACTTTTAGCTAAGTAAATGTACTGCTATCAAAGTGACCAGAATGTTATTTGCAAGATATCATGTATTGCCAAAAAGAGACATGCACTGCCTATGTAAAATAGCAAAATGCATCTGTTGTGTCACTGAGTGAGCTACAGATAGTTTCCCCAAGAGTTACCTAGAGCTTATTTTTGAAGTTCCTAACAATTACAACATACCAGAAACTGAGATTCCTTGATAACAGAAATGAGTGCATAGTATTTATGCTAAAAGTTTATGTCTCTAGATAAAAGTACTGAAGTAAAGCTTTGGTTTTTGTAGTGTATTCACGTCTTCTATCTCCTTAATGAATATTAGGGGAAACAAATGCACTTTGTACATTAAAGAAAACCCATTTAAGACTAAGTCAGGCCCTTTTGTAGAACCCATAATTAAAAACAGGGCAGCAAAATGATTCAATATAGAGTCTAAAAGGGTCAGCATTACTTCTGTAATGCAAGTCGGGAGCCAGCCATACTGGCAGTAGTGCATGGCTGTGAAATGTTTCATCAATGAATGTGTTAAAAAAGTTAAAATTGATGAGCTATAAGCTATCACATGGTATTTTCAAAACATAGTTGTATAAGGCACCTATAGAGTTGCAGAAAGTAACACAAAACAATGTTAGAAGCCATAAAGTTAGATACATATATCAAATTTCCTGAGTCATACATATATAGCAAAATGAGAAAGAAATTCTTCAGAAAGTTGAAATGACCCTGACAATCTTGAAATCCTACCCTACAACAAACCTATTCCCAAATTCCATAAAGCTGAACTCCTCATCTCCCAACTTAAACTAAATAACTATAAACACTATGTATTACTGTACTCTATATTCCCCCAAGTAATAGTGCTATAACTCTAGAAAATATCCTAAACTGGATCTCACATACAATTTCTAATGAAAAGATAATCATAGCTGACATTAATTTTGAATGGCAGATTATCTCCACAAGATATCCATCAACTAACCTAAACCTAATTGAATTGATTTAACTCATTTCCTCCCCCACACGTTATGACTATCGCAAAAACAGTGTCTCATTTCTCAACTGGATATTGATGTCTAATTCCACTAAGTACATATCCAGTGGCACCTTCTCTGATTCCCTCAGTGATCATCTCCCTATATATGCAAACAGATTCAGTACCCATCATGTCAAACAGCACTTACTTAGTACTTCCCATAACCTCGCTATTTGAACCCTGATACATTTAACAGAATTCTGAGCTCCTTTAAACTGGTCTATCCTGAAAACATATTCCACTCGAAGTTGTACACAAATTTAGCTCACTTTTCCTGAAAACCCTCAATAGTCTCTCTCCAACTAGAACAAAAAGAATAAAGAATAATAATATTCCCTGGTTATCCACTCAAAGCAAGCACTTAATTGTGAAAAAGATACGACTTGAAAAGAGTGGTTAAACTATAGATCTCCCCAAAACCTACAACACTTTAAATAAGTGTGTAACTGTACTAAAAGATTATCTCTGACAAGCAAATCCTCATCAAAAGCCCCTTACTAAATCAGTCTTCCAGCCCTATTTCTGGTCTTCTATTAATAATATACTCTACCCTGGAATATCCACCACTCCTAATCCTGCCCCAAATAACACTGCCTCCGAAACAGCTGCTCAATTTAACACACATTTTATAGAAAACATTAAAGCCCTTACTAAAGATTTTCCTCCCAACTATCCTGACATGCCTTCTGTTCAAACCGCAAACACCCCTTATTTCTCCCTAAAACCCACCCCAACCTCCTACATCAAATCACTACTTCTTAAACTGAAGCCCTCTATTCCTTCAGTAGGTAGTCTCCCAGCAGAATACCTCAAGCTGGCTGCCAGTTCCATACCCTACCCTGTGTCTCGTCTTGTTAACAAATCTCTCAAGGAATCATACATTCTTTCTCTATGGAAAAAAAAATCTTCATCACCCCCCTTCATGAAGGAGGAACCTCATCTGATATAACCAATTTCAGACCTATCTCCATATTATCCCCTTTGTCAAAAATTCTGGAGAAGTGTATTCACAAGTAACTTCTTCAACATATTCTTCCAGAAAAGCTGCTGAATCTCACACAGCATGTTTTAGACCCACCCATAGCACTACCATGGCCTTATTAACTTTCACAGATATTAATAACAAAGCCAGAGATGAAGGCAAACTTTTTTCCTCTGTATTCCTTGAACTCTCTAAAGACTTTGATCTAGTCTCTTAGCAAATCTTTTATACCGTCTTCTCTTGTGTTATCACAACCCACACTACTATGACTTAACTACTTAACTGATAGATACCAGTCTGTTAAATAGCTCTCTACTTTTTCTCCCTTCCTTCCTGTCAATACTGGTGTGCCACAGGGCTCCATTCTTGATCCTCAACTCTTTAATATATTTATTAACAATTTACATAAATCCCCTCAGCAAGCTTTCCTCATACAATATGCTGATGATTCTTCCCTATGCACATCAGATAACCTAATACATATTCAGAGAATTACTCAATAAGCCTTTAACTCTGTTGAAAGTTGGCTATAGGATAATCACCTGCTATTAACCCCCCTCCCAAAAAATAAATAAATTACTTCTCTTTTTTTCCAAAATCCAATTTCCCTGAAAAAAAAACTTTAAAATGTCTACCTTAAATAGTTCCATGATTGAAGTTACCCCACATATAAAACTACTTGGCATGACAATTGAAGACAATCTTAAATTCAATTCACATATCCACAACAGCGTCAAGAAAACTCATCAAAAACTAGGCACACTACATAGAGTAAAGAGTTTCCTTACAGACTCTGCCAAGGAAACTCTAGCTACCCCTTACCTCTTACCCTCTGTTCTGTGTGTAATCCCTGTCATGATGAACCTGCAAGCATAATGTAGTTCTAATCTAGTGCTATAACAAAGTTTCCAGATTCACTTGCAACAAACCATACTGGACCCACCACTGTTTAGCACTAAAAATACTTAATTGGCTTGCACTTTCTCACCACTTAGCTTATACTCAGCTCACCTTAACCCATAAAATCATCCCTACTCAATCTGCCTGCCCAACATTTAGATCTCTACTCCAATGCTATTTGCAAAATCATCCTCTTCAGTCAAATAATAAACAACTGCTTACCATCTACAATCCACAAAGGGCTGCTGGGGGTCAGTTCCTCCTTCAATAGTGTAGCTAGAACTTGAAATAAAATTCCTATATCCATCAGGTCTATCACACACCTTCATCTTTTCATACCATTACTAAGACTTCTCTGCCTCCTGGCTTTTTCCCTGCTCCTTCATCACCTTTCTTATACCTCCCTTTAAATCACAAAATCATTTAACCTGCTTATCACCTTGTAATTCCTCACTTTATTGCACTTCTTAAACTATTATACCTACTTCTAATTAGCACAACCGAATTAGTATTCCATGACTACTTTTCTATTAACACTCACCCCAGGATTCATGAAGCTTGCGCCAGGCACTGGAGTAGTGTCGGCGATCTAGCACCAAATATGGCAGCCGAGCAATTCAGGTACGAGCTGTTTCCAAGTGCACTACCAGCGTACATCAGAGCTGCACAGCTCCCAGTGCATGTATGCTAATTACCCCATACGCAGCAGTATAGCATGCAAATGAAGGTATATAGCAATTCATGAAGTGGTGCAGGCCTAGCATAAGCATGAAGAAATGTAAACCAAAAAAAACGGTTTACATTTTTTCAAACATAAAATTGGAGCCATGAAAGTGGACCAAACTTATGTATTATAATGTTAATATATGCCAATGGCTAAATATATAGCCAATGACATTAAAAAAACATGCACAACACAAAAAAATAACATTTAATGTCATGGCCACACTAACGCAAATTAAAAACCGCAGTGCATCTGTGTGCAAACGGGATCACAAGGAAAATATATTTAGATGTCATAAAACTGCAATGTAACACAATTCATGAATTCTCCATAATAGCCAATGGCATGCATGCTACACCACAACCATGACGCTAGGGTTGCTAAGGGTCTGGGACAGTGTTCTGTGTGGTAACTAGGAATTAGTAGTCAATGCCATGCAAATGAGTCAAGTAATACTGACTAGAAAATGCCCCACCAGCATAAGGATGTACCACACGGTGTAGCGGTACAACACCGAGGAGTGGCCTAGAGGTAAACATGACATCAAGAGAGGAGTGCGCCACCGTAGCTGTAAGCAAATTGGATCATTGCTAATCCGGGGTGCCTGTTGCTAAGCAAAGCTGCAGGATAGGGGTGTGGAAGTAGCCATAGCTTTGCTTAGCTGAGAGCACACAAGGTAACTGAAAGTGCATGTGAACGTGGATGAACACATGCTCGAAACCCAGTAAATGGTTGTGTGCAGTGTGCACCACAGCTGAAACAGGAAGGATACGGGAAGACAATAAGGAAATGCTGCAGCATGGTAATTGGAGTACAAATGAATAATTACCACCTAGGAACTCACAGTGGGCCAGTAACAACAGCTAACAAGGCTGCTAGCAGCTCTCTGCAGAACAGGAAAGGGGAGGTGCCGTACAGCAAAGAAAAGAGAACTGTCACAGCAGAACAAAGCAAACTTGCAGTAGATCAGCTACATAACACATTTCCCAACACAATCCTGGGTTGTGAAAGTACAAAACAAGAAAGCCAGCAGCTGGATGCATTCCTGACAATGGGAGGGGAATCGGGTTGAAAAGTGAAGTAAAGGGCAATAGATGAATCACGGCAGCCAAGTGTAAGTCAACACCAAAGGCCCCACAATAGCAATACCTGCTGAAAAACCAGTAATTAAAATACCCCACAGCTGGAATTGCACAAACACACCCAATTACACCAGCATTGTCTATTGCAATATAGTATAAGATGTGAAAGCCCCACACACACACTTATGTATTCCCAGACACTCTCCACCATTGGTGTATACAGATGGGGAACTTTTAATATGTACATGTTAGGGGCCGCCATAGCTTTGATTCACCAGCATGTGTTGGAGACTGATGATGGTGTGGAGGATGATGCTGACAACCATCTCATACACCGTAAGAGGAGAAGAGTGTTCAGACCCAGGGAAACCTACCAGGTGCTACATGATCTGGAGATAGTAGAGCATTACAAGGTGGACAGGGACATCATACAGCAACTTGTTGAGCTGTGCCGGCCATGCCTCAGAGCCAGAAGTAACATCATCCCATTGGACACAAAGGTATGTGTAAGCTTGAGAATACTAGCCACAGGTACCTTCCAAAGGCCAACTGGGGATATCACAGGTATCAGCATCCAGGATACTCCAACAGTTCCTGGGTGCCATGTTACCACATGCCAATGAGCACATATACTTCCCCCGAATGCAGGAGGAGTTGGCCAGCAATATGCGTCTCTTCCACCATGTGACAGACTACCCGGAGGTACTGGGTGCAATAGACTGCACGCACATATGCATCAAGTCACCACCCAGTGAGCAGGGTTGGTGCTACATAAACTGCAAGGGATATCCCTCCATCAACTGCAAGGTCATGTGCAATGCCCAGGGCATTATCATGAGTGTGTGTGCTGGCAGACCTGGAAGCTATCATGACTCCTACATCTGGCATGCCTCACAGCTGTATCAGGTATTTGCCAGGGGGGACATCCCATATGGCCACCTGGTGAGGGATGCTGGCTATGCACTGGAACCATGGATGATGACTCCCATCAGAAATGCACACACAGCCATGCAAGAATGCCATAATGAGGCACACGCAGAAACCAGAATCATCATAGAGTGCATGTTTGGGATGTTGAAATCAGGGTTACATTGCTTGGACAGTACTCTCCAGGCACGTGTGCCCACATCTTCATAGTATGCGCCATGCTGCACAATATGATCCTGCAGAAACAGCTGCAGCAGGGACAGAATGGTGAAGGCCCTCTTAGCCCACCACCATTGCCAAGGGACCCACAGGCACAGAGGGACTCAGACTATGAACACCCTGTGCTAGCCCCAGTAGGCAAATGGAGGCGTGCCCAGTATGCCCATGCCTTGGCAAAGAGGGAATGTATAGCACACACACTGACAGTGTAGGCACTCATGGACTGACACCCTTCTCCACCTACACACACAGCAAATATGGATGACACACACGCATGACCACCTGTAAATTGTCATGTATAGGTGGTCTACTGTGTGCATCCTACATAGGTAGCCCTCAGCTATTGTACACACAACTGCCATTGGCAAAAGGTAAGTCAATACCTGAACAGAAAATTAAGCTATCAGCATGTGTCCATACTGTATGTAGAGGTTCATAGATACATAGGTAGGTACATGCCTAACTCCCCAAGGCCACTCATAAGCATAGGCAAAAAGTGTCTGCTGTCGCCACCCTATCGATTAACTAACTGTCCCTCTGTGGAGCAGAGCCAATTGCGGGATCCCTGGGGTGTATTCACTGTTCCCCACCCACTCTACAAGGATTCCCTGGAGTGTTAGTGAGGGGTTTTGTATAATGTAATCAGGGATGTAGTTCCAAATAATGGGGAGTATCCCTGACAGGAATCTTCTCAGATGTTTACATGTTACATAGTATACCTTAAACACAGCTTGCATATATAGGTAGTATTCCACAGAATAATAAACGTGTGAAACACACAACTGCTGAAATGGGAGTTAATCACCCTTGCACTAGCAGTGCCTGCTCTGAGAGGTAAAATAACATTGCCAGGATTAGAATACACAACCATGTACACAATCTTCACAAGACCATACCACTAAGCTACCTGAGATGTACCAATGGCAGTTGTGCATACTGACAGGATAAAACACAAAAAGGTAGGAATGTGTGGAAATAGGACAAAACAGCATGTACCCAATGAAAGGTGTATGTTTTATATATATATATATATATATATATATATATATATATATATATATATATATATATATATATATATACATCATCATATGTATAGAGAGAGAGAGGGAGAGAGGAGAGAGAGATATATGTCGATATGTGGGGATATACATATATATGTAGATATATAGATAGGTTAACAACATCTCAGTGGGCAAGCCCCAGGGATACACCCCAGGAATCCTGCAACCCAATCCCTCAGAGCCACATCCAATCCCTCAGAGCCACATGCTCCAGGGATCTAAACCTTGTCATCACAATAAAAAAAAACATGCTGGAGGGATAGGTTCCTGACTCAGAGACTCCCCAGACTCTGGAATAGATTGCCCATACATGTCAAGCAGAGTGCCTCTTTGGCCCTCTTCAAAAGGAACCTTGACTATTGGATGAGAGAAATGAAATTCACCCCAGGATCAAGTCAGTCACCCTGCTAGACAGGGGTCCAGGGAAGTAAATAGTGTGGGAAGAAATAGCCAGGGAATTGTTATGGCTAGGCTTGTATAGGCCATAGGGCTGATAGCCTAGTACCAACCTATGAACCTATGAATCTACATAACCATGGAGGTACATATAAATGGGATACCTGCCACATACCGACTGCCTGACATACCGAAGCGCATAATCCCGAGGCTTAAGATTCAAAAGAACACAGTACCGAAACACCAGATGGGCGAGATTTAAAATCACGATGTTAAGGGACAGTTAGTCAGTGCTTCTGGTGTTGCGGTTCAGGTAGTTCATTGTGTATAAGTGTGTTTCTGAGGGCTGTAGTGTGTGTAAGTGTGTGTTCTGAGTGTGGTGTGTGTTCCTAGTGGACTGTAATGTGTGGGTGTGGGTTAGCTTTGTGCGTTTCTTTGCGCAATCTTGGAGGTAGAATATTAAAGTAGAGGGGGTTTGGGGGGTGTAGACACCTACATGGGGGGGTGTAGGGGGGCTTGCCCACCTGCTCATACTTAGTGTAGGATGGTTTGTTTGGATGTGGTACGTAGCAGTGTGTCTGTGTGTGCGTGTGTGTGTTCCATGTTCGTGTTACTTTCGCGAGTTACTGTCGCTGTCGGTAATGTGGGGTATGGGAGTTTGGGCCCTGTATTGTGGGCGTCGGAACTGTATGGTTTCGTTATTCCATAGGTATCCTGGATACAGCGGTTGAAGTGTTTATATATGAGTATAACATGGACCATAGCAATCACACATTCTGCCACGACCAACCTTTATGAACAAAGGATATGGAGAGCATATGCCTATACACTATTACAAATATGTGCTATGGACATGAGCCAATGATAGGGTTACCACCTGTCCCACTTTGCGAGGGACAGTTCCTCTTTAGGCGGTTGTGTCCTGACCAAATATATTAAACGTGGCAAATGTCCTGAGATTGTAGGACATAATTATGTCCAATATGTACTGTAATAGTTGCATACAGTAGTTCTTTCTGTATCTAAAATACCTACATGTTACAAGAAACAGGATAAACAACTAAACTGCTACAAGAATAAGCTTATATTTAGGCAAGAAAAGAAAGTTCTATCCCTTGTACTGACCGTGGATTTGTGTCGGCCTGTAAAATCTGATGTGTGTCCCGAAAATATCCCACTATGGCCATATGAAAAGGTGGCAACCCTAGCCAAAGATGATCAGTCACCAACACAACTACAGTGACTGCAAATACCTATGACAGAAATACACAACTTTCATATAGCAACATTTTATTACATTATGATGTATTGCTGAAAGGATTCAAGGACTAACATCACCTGCATGCTAAACAGGAACCACTTAACAGTGCCTTAATGAATCAGCCTGCAATTACCATAGTATTAGTCCACTAAAGGATAGGTGTTCAAATAGGGAAGGAACCCTCACGCACATATCGATTATGTATAAAAGCAGTTCCTACACACCTGTATCTGCTATGCACACCCACTGTCATCCCCACACCCAAACAACTTACAATACAAACTGTAATAACATCACAATTTATTCACTCACTGTACGACATCTGCAGAAGCCTTAACATACCTTGTCAGAGACACACTAACATGGCCCTATGTGTAATAGTTGTTGTTATACAATGGAACAGCTGCTGATGTTACAGGGTTTGTTTGCACTAATCCCGTTTCAGAGGGTTGTGTGCACGCCGGGATGTGTTACCAATTACTGAGTAACAGCACAGTATGATACACATGTACAACAAATCAAGGATGTCTGGTGAGTACACTGTAAACCACATAACAGTTCATGCATAGCCATACAGCCTTGAGCTGCCCAAACATCCTTGCCAGACTTAAAAATCTGCAGAAGTATCAGGTATAAACAAACCCTGCATAAGTAGCAATGTTCTGAAATATAACAGCTGTACTCACATGTAGAACAAAATCGTCTAGCCATTACACACAATCCACGGGAGTCATGAAGCTAATATATCTCTGTCTGTCTCCATATAGCTATTGAAATACATCACAAACAACACATCCAGGCCATCTTCCTCGAAAGTAAGGCAAACGGACAACGCCCAAAAGGAGTACTCAGTTATACACCACTGTTGCCATGGTATCGGCTAATGGAGTAGCTGCACAGCTGATGTGCATCTAATTAACTACTTTGGAACACCAATTGGTGGTCAGGATACCACATGTTACCGATATTTAAAAAGAAAAGGATGGCTTATCACACATTCAAACCATCTGTATATACCAGCAGAACGTTACAAAGAAGATTGAAACACAAACTGAAAAGGATTGAATCAACAGTCAACGACACCTCGGGTTACTAATAAGGTATGTAGAACACTCAGTATGTCTGTGTATTTAGTACCTGTTCTGTAATATCTAAAGTGCATGCAATCCATATAGTGGAAACAGTTATCTTGTAGTGATGTATTGTTGAGCATAGGAACACTTGTATTTATGTGTGTACTGCTGTAGGTCACAAGGCAAACACTGCATACACCACAAGCGATGCTATATAAGGGCTTTGAATACAAATATTCCTCACCAGCTGCTGTCAGTGGCAGGGCTGGTCCAACAAGTATTTGCTATAACGGGATAGTATATGTTGATATATTGTAACAGTAGCCATATGTATGGGTGTATTACTGAGAATAACATGTCGAAGGTTGGCCCACTGTGCAATTATGATTTTCATTGTGGGGAAATCATGCCAATAACTGTGTAATGTACAGTATTGTAGGCAGATATGTATTACAAGTTACATAGCATTACTGTTATGTTAGGCAAACATTAGTTATGTCTATTGGCATTTACAATACACAATAACAGGATACATATGACATGTCGTCACCCGACAGTTTATCAGCATGATAGCAAAGTAAAATGGATGAGCTAGTTAACTATCCATGCACATAAGACATGTAATAAGTGCAAAGGTAGGTACTAGGCTGTCGTAACAAGGGTATTTATAAGCATAGCTAGAGTGTGTTGGTTTTCGCCACCCCATAGGTTAGTTCCCTGTGCCTCTGAATGGCAGAGCCATTAGTTCCCTGTGCCTCTGTCCAGAAGAGCCACTGCAGTGATCCCCGGGGTACATGTCTGTCTCCCATAAACACATCAAGGTTTCCCTTGAAGGGTGCTAGTGAGGGGCCCTGCCTGATGTACATTGGAATCATGTTCCAAAGCATGGGGAGTGTCCGAGTCAGGAATCTATCCATCCAGCACGTGCTAGTCATTGTTGTGGTTAGGTGTATATCCATAGAGCATGTGGCTTTCAGGGGCCACTGTTTAGGTGGAACATATCCAGCAATACTGGGTTGGACAGGAGCCTTGTATGTCAAGCAGAGATCACCTGTGAGTATGCGGTATGCAACCGAGTACAGCTGAAGTTTCTTAGGTTGGGCTGCATAGGTCATCTGTTTGAAGGCAGTAATCCCCTTGGTGTGATACTGTTGTGGTCTTCCAAGCTGTTGCAGTTGTCTTGTAAGGTATATCCCAAATAGGGTGCTGTATCCTTTAATGGATCTAATAAGTCATGAGTAGAGAGGCACAATGGCCTCCTTTGATCTGGATGTGAACCCCATTAGAGATTAGGGGGGCCATGTAGAAGGATATTTTAACCACCTTGTCATTATGGGTATAGAAGGAGAGATTGCTATCTACTGGGGTTCCCAGATCCCTTATTACCTTTTCTGTATGTAGGGGACTAGCACCTATGTGGTAGTCCACAGGTAGTTAGTTATATTCAAAGGGGTTGACTATGCACTTTTTGGCATTCAGCTTGAGGCCATGATATTGACACCAGGTATCTGTCTCAGTGCAACCCTTCCAGAGGGTGTCTGTAACAGCTGGGAAAACAATTATGTTCCCTAGTTTGCAGTCGTCTGCAAACCTTTTCAGCCAAAGCTCTCCTGTGCTTGCCTGTATGTCAGAGAATTATATACCTAACATGAGGGGTCCTAGGACTGAGCCCTGGGGATGACACTTGTAACTGGTATACAGTAGGACCAAGGGTATGCAACTCCCACTGTGTGGGTTCTGTCCGTGAGCCACTTTGCAAACCATCACATGATGTAGGGGTTAATGTTCAGGCGGATGGATATGTTGATAATACCAGAATGAGAAATGGTGTTGAAAGCCTTTGAGAGATCTAGGTAGGCTGTGTGGACCTCCTTACCCTCATCTAATGCCTTGGTAACTGTCTCTAAGAAGTCCACCAGGTTTAGGAGGCATGGTCTGCCCTTAACAAAGCCAAACTGGGAGTGTCTCTGTGACTGAGATCCATGATGTGCTCCATAGCCTTGCCGACCAGGCTAGTCAGGCCTATAGGACAATAGGTCTCTTGGTCCATTGTGGCGCCACCTTTGTGGAGTGAGATAACTGTCGCTGTGTGCCATTCAGGGGGCACTAAGCCTGATGCGAGGCTATTATTGAACATGTTGCGTATATATATATATATATATCTCGGTCTGTACATACACATGCATATACACCTACATGCATATTTACATTTCTCATATCGCTGAATCACCGCCACTTACCATCACGCATACACGCTTGCATACCCGCTTACGTCTTGGGTTGCTACCTTTTCAAATGGCCAGAGTGGGGCATTTTCGGGACACACATCAGATTTTACAGGCCACACATACCCAAGGTCAGTACAAAGGTTAGAACTTTACTTACTTGCCTAAATGAAATCTTATTCTTGTAACAGTTTAGTTGCTTATTCTGTTTCTTGCAACATTTAAGTATTTTACATACACAAATAACTGTTTTATGTAACTGTTACATGAAATATGGGACATAAGTATTTCGTGCAATTACAGGACATTTGCCATTGTATTATTTTTGGTCAGGACCCAACTGCCCAAAAAGGGACTGTCCCTCGCAAAGTGGGACAGGTGGTAACCCTACTTACATCTGCTTTAAAGCGCCTTAATCACTCTATATCCGACTGCCACTATGCGAATGTGTAAGGTATATATTCCTGATAATGCACATGGGGAGATGTGCATCACAATCAGATGTTTAATCCCGGGTCGTAGATTCTGCAGGACCGCTGGAGGCTGAGCAGTCTTGTGGACAACTACTGCTCATGCAACTTGTGTCCAGATGTCTACAGGACTGGACATCATGTCATGACATCAAGTCTAATGCTTAGAACAGATACTTATCCCATAAGGGATATCCAAAAATTGTGGGGACCGATGACCATGATTCTTTTGGCTTTACCAAAATAAGGTAGGGTTATACATGCAAGGGATACATAGTTTGCAATCCTGAGACTGCCTAGGGTGAGATTACCTACTAGATATGAGTAGGGGTCACTATGTGCAGATATGGCTGCGCCTAGCTAGCAGCCTGAGTATGGTTGGTTTTGGTGGACATTCAGTAAGGGGGGGGGGTGCTGTGGAGGGGATGATGGGTATTCAATTATGTATCCAGGAATGTTGGGGTTGGATGGCTCAGTTCAGGCCAGACCATTATGTGGGTATGTGCTGGTAACATTTCTGTACATGTGTATTGCACATTTTAATGTTCATATGTTTGTGGGATTGTGTTCTACAGTATGGCCTGTCAGGTTGTATTGCAGATGTGAATATTTGTTCTTTGGTTATCTTTCTGATTCACCCACTGCTCCCTCGTACACCTCCAGTTCACCTATTGTGCATCCAATCCAGTCTCCCCTTGCCGAATTATTACATTACCTGTCACCCCCCCAACCCCATATTCCACAGACACCATCCATCCCTTCTCTGGTTGATGGCCCATGGCACAGTCAACAGAACACATTGCATACACTACATATCTCTGGTACCAATATGGTTGTGAGGACTACCCTAGCATTTCTGATCATCCACATGCTGTACTTCATGCACATAGGTACACACAAATACTTATCTTTCATGACAATGTAGGCAGACCTGGGTAATACCCGTTCATCTTTGGGCCATCCTGACAAGGGCGACTTGGACCATGAATGGGCAGATATTGGACGAATGCTCTGACCATTGGTAGGGTTGCCACCTTTTCATATGACCAGGATGGGACACACATCAGATTTTACAGGCCAACACATACCCATGGTCAGTACAAAGGATAGTACTTTAGTTTTATGCCTAAATATAAGCTAATTGTTGTAGCAGTTTAGTTGCTTATTCTGTTTCATTTACTTGCTTATTCTGTTTCTTGTAACCTTTAGGTATTTTACATATGGAAATAAGTATTGTATGGGACTATTACATAAAATATGGGACATAATTATGTCCTACAATCGCAGGACATTTGACATTTATAATGGTTTTGGTATTGACACAACTGCCTAGATGGGGACTGTCCCTCACAGTGTGGGACAGGTGGTAACCCTAACCATTGAGCTAGGCTTAGCAATTGGCAGCGCGATAACATGATGCATTTCACTTCCACTTGGTATAACTATTGATACTACAATGGAATACAGGCATGGGGTTTTAAATGTCATTTGTTCGAGGGACGGGGACTCAATATTCAGCTACATGCCTTTGTGTTTACTTTTTATTTTGGTGTTCGCAAAACTGTCTTGTATGCTTTGCATACATTTCAGTATCCATGGACACTGACAGGAGTTGTTACTATTAGAGGCAGGCTGTACTAGTCAGCCAACATGTTCACGCCTCCGTGCAGCGCTTGGACATGCCCCCTGCACTTGCGCATGTTTCCTATGCACGTGGCCATTACGGCAGCGTGCCTTCATTGATATGCATGTGGTGCTGCTGCGCATGGTCGGCGCAAGGCTAACGCCATCCTTGTGCCGAGCTTCATGAATCCTGAGGAGAGACTTGCTTATCTTCTCTAATACCTCATTAATTTGTACTTCTGAAATTACTCCTACTTATTTTATGTGCCACTCTTCTGTCTGTAAAGTCTCTGTACAAGGCTTGTAAATTTAATGTTTGTGAATATCAATATACATTTTATTATACTATTATCCTTTGCATTCACTGAAACTACATTATAAAATGCGTTATTGTAAATACTTATTGCATTAAATATAATACAGTGGAGCTTTTCTCCATGGCCTTCCGGTGAAAAAGGGCACTTGTGCTCAGTCAGATGTACCTGGTAAACAATCACCCATAAATAAATAAATAAATAAATAAACAAATAAAGTTTTCTTGTACCAAAACGACCTATCAGTTTGTTTTTTTTATAGAATGTTTTAAAACATGCAACAACTGAAAAAAATGTATATATGTAACACTGTAAATGAGTCTTTATAACTTTAGATGCATATGTTTTATATACATTGCACAGTTTAAAATTATTTCAAAATGCTGGAAGTAGTTGCTGAAATACTGCTGAGAAGATCAATAGAAAAAGTGTTTATGTTGCTGTTACTCATAAATTTCATAACAAGCTTTGTGATGAGACTTTAGGCAATTTGAATGCATCTCCATAGCGCTACATTTATAAGGTACTTCAGAAATAATGCTGTTACTTAAAAAATAAAAATAAAAAGTGGCGATGGTGCTTTTTTTGGTTGGAGACGAGGTAGAGTGATATTTTTAACAGCTAACAGGCTTCTAAATGTCCTGAAAGGATACTGTCACAATCTTAATTTTACAGCCAAATCCCAGGTTTATTATCCAGCAGCATGAAAGTGTTTAGATAGCACACTGTTCCATCATATTCCATGAAGAAAAACACCTAAATACACCTTCTAATCAAATAACATTCCTTGCTGAACTGACTTATAATAATATGATTGGTCAGTCCTGAAGGTCACAAGTTGCTAATTGGTACAGTAAGTTTCAGGAAGTAAGCTGCTTCTTAAAAGACCTCATGGAGTGTGCATTGGGTTCTTTAGTACACAGCATGTGAATGTGTAAAATATGTGTACA
Source organism: Protopterus annectens (assembly GCF_019279795.1). Lineage (NCBI taxonomy): Eukaryota > Metazoa > Chordata > Ceratodontiformes > Protopteridae > Protopterus > Protopterus annectens. The sequence goes on along the minus strand of NC_056728.1, from coordinate 1,415,903,134 downwards.
GCTTTCTGTGACTAGATTTAGAATCTTGTTTGAATGAGACATGTAATCAGTTGCACAGCTGTGTGGCACTTTAAGTAAAAGGTGCAATGTCCTTTTACCAAGCTTTGGAGAGAAGTATATTATCTGAATGTAAACAATATTTACCTTTTAAAGTGCTTCACCCATCACTGCATGAAACTATGTTTATGTGCAGATTATATATCTATTTGTCAATATACTGAAAATATGTTTCCAGACATGTCAAGACCAACAGGACTGAAAAAATGCAGTACACGAACTTAGTACTGGATAAGGCCCAAAATCCTAAGTCACTTATCAAGGTATTCAGTCTTTTCATACACTCAAGTAGAGTGTCATCCTGCTTTAGAAGTGTCATTTTAAACCACTGTATAAAGGAGGATAAGTGAACATTAGCCAGCTAAAGTTTACCTAATAAGATGCTGACAACAAGAATCATAATACACTTTTAAGACAAGGCTGGGTTTGTTGGTTAGATACAAATTAGCATGCATTTGCAAGGGCATACCTTAGCAAACTACCTCAGTCTACTTTCAAGGGTAGGTAACAATTGCAGAGGACAAGGGCAGCTCCAAGCAACATACCTGTGTAGCTGATCTTTAGTAAGGTGTTTAGTCCCATACTTTTAGACAATTATGGATTTAGAGCCTTGCATTTCTTTACCAGGGTAGTAATTATGGCAAGATTTGAAATCTAGCTGTGTGGTAAAACAGACAATTATTATTAAAGAAGTTCTCCCTCAAAACTCAATGATTATTAGCATGCCACTTTGTTAGGGCTTGTATTTTTGCAAATCTGACATAACAAAAGAGACACACATGGACTAGTGCCAAAGGGCATGTGTTTAGTTAACCTGTTCCACTCATGCTCATAGGTTCATACGTGTGTACTAGGCTAATGGCCCTGGCATCTTTACAAATCTAGCCCATAGAAGTGCCCTGGCATTGTGCCACCCAATGTTAATTCCCAGTGCCTCTATTAAGTAGAGCCACTGGAGTGTCTCAGTAAAGTATACTAAATCAGCATAAAAAAGCTTGCAGTATGAAGATTTCATCCCTAACATAACCGTTGTATTTATTTATTTAACATCTGTTTACAGAAAAAGTCTGACTTGGAATGAAGCCAATTTTCAGCAAAGGCCCAGGGAGAAATTCTCCAGACACAAGTCTTTGAAATGTGGGAGGAAACAGGAGCACCAGGAAGAAACCCACACAAATGCAGGGATGACATGCAGATGCCACACAGAAGGCACTCCAGCCAAGAGTTGAACCCGAGAACCTCTTGCTATGAGGCGACAATGCTACTGCTACACCACTGTGCCATCCATTGAGCTTTCAGCAACTATAATTCAACTTCTCAAAAGACAGTTTTTCACCAACTGGTGATAATAACTAGCTGAAGCACAAAGGGCACAAAGGTTAAATCTGCAACCAACAATGAGTGTCTCAGAAAACTCCATCACCGATGACGTAAGATAAATCAAACATACATTAGAAATGTTAACAGCTATCATCAAATAGATGGCAGCAGGCATTATACAAATTAAAAATACAACAACCAATCACAAGGCTGAAATAAGTCATTTGGAGGCCCTTGTGTCACCCCAATAATAGGGAGATCATGGTCAATAAGCATCATATCAATTCAATAAAATATTCCTCTTCACAGATCTATTCTTCCATTGTCAGACTGGATGTGAGAATGGATGATATGGAAAATACAGCCCACTGCAACAACATCTGGATCTTGGAACACATAGAAAATGTCAAAGGTAATGACCCCCAAAAAATGCATGTCTGATGTACTAAAACAGTAGTTGGGAAGAGATCAGCCTGTTATCATTGATAGGGCCCATAGATTAACCGCTAGCCATTCTAACTCCAAGTATCCAAAGCAATTTATTTTTAAATGCTTAAATTATGCCGCTAGATAAGAAATACTGAATAAAGCCAGATTATTAGGCAATGAGCCAATTCAACATAAGAATTTGCTGGTTCAGCGGTGAGCATATTATAACCTCTATGCGATACTTCAGGGAAAGAGGATACTCTGTCCAACTCTGCTTCACTTTAACACTGAGTATATCCAAAGGAAGTCAGACCAATACATTTTTATCTGTAGAGGAGGTAGACTCTTTCATTTCCACTAACTACATTTTTAAAAAGCAGCTCTGCTCTGAGGCAATCCGTAAAAAGGAACCAGAGGTAAATGCAGCAAAGAAAAGAGAAAGACCACCCACTCTCCTAATAAACCTTCCCACGGGCACAATGAATGAATGAAGAAATCACCAGACGTATGGGCCCACTGGCACAACTCTGCCATTCCAGTCCTTCTTTGAAATTATCTAATCGCTTTACAGTTCTAGCTTCTGAGCACCAGAATGCTGACATCAGTAACTAAGACCTCGAATGTTTGGGGTCTGACACTTAAGCACTGGAATTAGAGGCAATGGAAGCCTTGTCAAGCCACTGCATGGACTCGATCACTCCAGTCTTCAGGCATGACAAGGATTCATTTCTCCTTCCTAAAAATGATAATCAGTTGATGGATAATGTGTGCTTCACTGTTGACCAAGCCATTTTCCCTTCCTCACAGCTAAAACTAATACCCTGCTTACATTTGCCAGGCAATCTATACTTGTAAGAGTCCCATAAAGGTAGTATACATGTTATTATAAGCTAAATACTTTGACTAGTCTGTTTATGATGTTTAATAATATACCACTGTCTTTGATGTTAGTCTGTTGAAATGGATTGTTTGTTTGTTAATTCAACATAAAACATAGTTGTCCATATATTTGTCTATATTCAAGTGTAAGTCTTGTTCTACTTGATACTATGTATATATTTTTGTTTTTACATTTTTATCCTGTAAATGTGTTAACACTCATTTTTTTGTCTATAATTTCTCTCACTTGATGTTATGATTTTGTATGTAAGCTTAGACTGGAGCTTTTCTACCCTGGATGCAGCTGAAAATGAGCAATGTCCCAATCGGACCATCCCGGTAAATAAATGTAAAATAAAATAAATAAAATTGTATTTTCAGGGTTGAGATGGGAGGACATGGTTTACTTAACTTGCAAATGCGTGACCAGCAGCTCTGTTCCTGTACAGTATGTTATGATTCCAGCACCCCCATTTCCATGAGAATGAACAGGATCCCCCTCTACTACTAATGATGTAGATAGAGTTAATAAATGTCCCAATATAAATGAATATGTCCAAATACTTAGCAAAACAAGGGGAAAGAAGAGAATTCCTTTCTCTTCATGTTAGAGATTTGACCTCACTCCACAAAGAAAAGGCTGTCTTGGATTATCTGAGTAAAAATAAATATAAAGTAATTTTCTTCAAGAAATCAGAATAAAAAAAAGACAGAAATAGGTTTGCCAATAGATGGAAGGGATGGTGTAGTAGCAGTTTGTGCATGTCAGCAAAAAGTGGTATTATTAAATAAATACACAGGAAATAGGTTAGAGTAAAGAGATGGAATGTGCTAACTTACATAGTAAATGGGGAATAACTGCGGTTGGGGGTACCAATGGGTACTATACTTGTGGGACATTTTTATGGACTCAATACAGATGACACAGCAGACTTATTGCATTTCTTTGAAAAAAAAGTCTCTACTCAGTATAAAATTGGAGGAGATTTTAATCTATTTTGGATCCTTTTATGGACAAAAGATTTAAAGGGACACAGAGTAATCCAAAATCAGTTTCACGTGTATTACTGACGTGCTTGGCCTAGTAGATTGTTGGACATAACATCACTCATGGAAAGAGGACTCTAACTCTGTAGCCAATAAGCCATGTTTGTCAGCATGTTAGACTACTTGCTTATCACAAGAAAGCTCCTAAAGTACGATTATAGAATTGAGATTTGCCCTAGTGTGTGGTAAGATCATGCAAGTCTAGAATTATGTCTATTAGAACAAAAAAGACCTGACACTGCCTATTCATGGAAGTTGGATCCACTGATTTAACACTGATTCCAAACTAAAGCAGAACTGGACCACTTCATCAAACATTAATGGAGCATGGAAAACACAGATGGACTAAATGGAGCACTTTCAAACTACAAGTCAAGAGATTTACCAAAAGGATGGAGAAAGAGAAAGAGAGACAACGGGAGTCAGAGAGACACCACAAATGGCAAATATAATAAAAAGTGGGAACAAAAATACAAGAAAATGTGATTCCAAGACAGGATACTGTTGCAGAAAGTTTTGGAAACTGTGAAATTCATGGGGAACTTACAATATACTAAAATTCAGGATAAATGAGAACTTACCATTGGACAGCTGGTATAACCACTTGGAAATGAGTAACATAATGGCTGGCCAAAAGTAAAAGATGATATTCACCCTGTACAACAGAGTGACGACTCCCTGACTCACAGTCCAACTGAAATTAACAATCGCTTAGTGCAAGAAAATATGCAGCCAGGAAAGGTTTCCAGAATATACCAGGACATTAATTTGCTGAAGTTATTTGCCACAATCGCTCGTCAGAACTTTCAGCTGCAGAAGAGGAAGCTAATATATTGTACAGTGAGATATTTGTAACTGTTGATGGTTTATGTTCAAGTAAAGCCCCTGGCCTTGATGGGCACACCCCAGCTGCTCTCCATATGCAATCATTTCCTCACTATCACCACTTTGCTGGGGCACAGGCTGAGATTATGGATATTGTAGTATAGTATCCTTACACTGGAGTTTGATTGTCATCCACTTCCAGGTTGCATTCTGTCAGTGAACCCACACTGAGAATAGCAATTAATGTTTGGCATGTTGATTGTTTTTTCATTCACCTTTTGCTCAACAGAGCTATCCCTCCTAGGGCAAATGGACATTGGCTTGCTGGTATTGTTGGGCTGGTCCTTTATGGCTAGCACACACTGGCCAATAAGGGACACATACATCCCTCTCAACATTAGCATGGGTCCTTTGCATAGGTTAGGTTCTCAACCCAATTAGCACCTGCAAATACCAATTTTTGGCCATAACTGAATTACCTAGAAATCATTTTTACACTGTAGAGTTACCTAGAAATCATTTTTACACTGTAGAGTAGCTAACTCTTGATACTGCACACAGTCCGTGATTCATGATCTTCTGGCTTGAGGATACTGTGCACCACACTTGATGCCCAAATTGGTTAGTCTACACAACTCTTCTCCCTATATGCACCATATAGAGGCTGTGCAGCTACCTGCAATTCTATTCTATTCTTGGGTTAGTATGAGATGGAAATATTTAGCATGCTTTTGGGTGGTGGGATAAACCCCATCAAGACACAGAGAGAATATGCACACTTCATACATGCATTGGCCAGAGGTCAGGATCAAAACTTATACCTTATGCATGAGAGGTAAAGACCATTATTCAAACTGGTCCTCGGCCTATGGCTTATGAGAATGGCTGATCACTAATTCATCCAACAACCCAAACAGCCCCCATTACATCATTGCTACACAACAAAATGGGAATAGGAACTGGAATAAGGTGTAATTGTTTTATTCTCATGACTACAGATGCATAAATGCTGGGCAGTTTTAAATACAGCCCAGTAGAGTAAGTTAACTTTTTTTTTCATTGTTAGATATCACATACAACTGCAGAATTCAGAATTCCAGAACTGGAACATTAACTATGTTTTAAGCAATACAATAAAAAACAATACAGTTTTTTCATCTTTTTATTTGAGATGGCTACAGTCTAGCAGTCCAGTATGATAAACTACTCCTGACTCACTATGACCCACACAACCTGAGTGTGATTAGCAACTCAAGGCACTACAGAAATCAGTATGGTGGGGATGGGGCTGAGTGACCTATGTCAGCCCATCATGAGGAAGGGGGATACAATTTGGTCCAAAAGGGGAGAACTATAACATCAGCAGCTTATCTCATAAAGTAAATTTCTGAAGTTGTGCATTGCATGCTTGCCGTAGGTAGAAAAGATCATGGAAGCCACAGAAAGAGTGTTAGGAACAAAATATTCAAAATGTGGCACTATGACAACACAACACTTCCCTGGTGCCTGACCAATTTCTGTGATGAAACTAATAGGTCAAAGGGCTCTTACCTGGGGGGATGGCAAATGAATCAACACTATATGTATATTATGGACTTGGCCACAAACATAACAGATTTGTGGGCAGCTACATATATGTCTCTGTGTGTTAGTTAAACATTATATCGGTAGGAATACTGATACCCAGTACCCTGAATAGGAAACAATCCAATTAAAGCCAGATCTGCTGCTTATCATAAAGACAGCATCAAGGCTAATGCTGGGCAAAAGGCATTCCTTGTATTTGGGTATTGTTTTACAGTTATTGCGCAAGCATTTGAATGCACCACTAGAAGCCAGATATTAGCTACATGTGTGCCAATTCAGCATACTGCACATAAACATACTTCCATTATCTACTGAATACAGTTTAAACAAAAACTATGCTTTCACAAATGTCCATAGTACATAGTACATTCCAGTAGACACTGAAAGCTAAAGGTTTGTAGGTTAGAACAATTCTCTTAACAATATATCTAAGTGTATCTGTATTGCACACACACACACACACACACACACACACACACACACACACATATATATATATATATATATATATATATATATATATATATATATATATATATACATATATATTCTTCTGACTTTTTCCCGGTTAGGGGTCACCACAGCAGATCATCTGTCTGCTCATGATTGGCAGTGGAGTTTTTACAGTGACAAGTTGCCAGGCAAAAACCCAACCTTCCACAAAAGGCACACATACACCTAGGGCCAATTTAGAGTATCCAATCCACCTACAGCATGTCTTTGGGATGTGGGAGGAAACCAGAGCACCTGGAGGAAACCTACACGACCACAGGGAGGACATGCAGACTCCACACAGAAGGCACCCCAGCCAACAAACGAACTGGAGAACCTCTTGCTGTCAGGCGGCAATGCTAACTGCTGCACCACCATGGCCAAGACAAAAAGGGGAGTAAACACTTGCCCAACATGGGAAGATATGCCCTTTTCCCCACTGTAGTGCGATCCTGGAGTTGCTATATATATAGTTGGGGGTGGGAGAGTGGGGGGGTTCAGATAGCATGGTGTATTTTACTCTACTTTTGGGCATTTATTTACTTTCCCTAGGAAAAGCTATGCTGTTCAACATTTTCAGTTTTGTTATTTTCGTTTCGGCAAAATAACATTTGGCTTTATGTTATACACACATACACACACACACACACACACACACACACACACACACACACACACACACACACACACACACGGATTTTTATAATTTTCTCTAAAACTCAACTTGTCAAAACTCGACCAACTAAAAACAACTTATCTAAACTGAAAAATAAAACAGAACACGTTTCCTGCAGAAGGGCAAGCCCTCTGCACCTCCCATGTGGGAGGCTCCACCTCCCATGCCCCCTAGCCTATATATAACAACTCTATGGTTGCATTGCAATGGAAAAGAGGGGAAAAAAGCATTGGTAGTGCACCACCACATAATAAAGCAACCTGTAGTATTAAAAGGAGCAAAACCACCAAACGAGAATCAAAAGCACATAAAACATGACATTTTAAATAAAAAACTGTGACAATGGCTAGAAGGTACTTGTAAACACTTTAATAAATAAAACTGGTAAGTGCTTTCGTAAAAACTTCTTCAGACCATGTCAAATTACACAATTCAATTGTTAAATACAAATTTAAAAAAGAAGCAGCCAATAAAATATACGGTTCTCATACACATGATGCAAAACAATTAAAACCTCCTACTCTTCAATTTAGTTGTTAACATTAAAATTCCTGATGTCCCTCTGGTGCTCCCTCATAAGAGTTCTACAACCAGTAATAGCAGTAATATACAGGGATATTTTCCTTGTGGTTCCTGTAATTTTTGTCATTTAATTGATACACATAATAGCTTTGTCCATCCCTATACTGGTGCTACATATAATTTTAAAGTTCATGCGACTTGCAGGACAAAAATTTAGTCTACTTGGCACAGTGCAATGTTTGCAAAAATTTTACATAGGTAAAACAAACAGGATGTTGTTTGAAAGAATGAGGGAGCACCAGAGGGACATTAGGAATTTTAATGTTAACAACTCTTTGGCTAGGCATATTAAAGATATTGATACCACATATAATTTTAATTTTAAAGTTATTGAGATGGTAAGGGAAAATGGCAGACTTGGTGATATTATTAACTATACTGAAAGCCATGAATTGTTCTGGATACTACATCTGCAAGCTGACAAATCTTTTGGATTAAATGACACGATTTCTTTAAAACCTAAATTGAAGAGTAGAAGGTTTTAATTGCTTTGCATCATGTGTATGAGAACTGCATATTTTATTGGCTGCTTCTTTTTTAAATTTGTATTTAACAATTGAATTGTGTAATTTGACATGGTTTGAAGAAGTTTTTACGAAAGCACTTACCAGTTTTATTTATTAAAGTGTTTACAAGTACCTTCTAGCCTTTGGCACAGTTTTTTTATTTAAAACTGCAGTATTACTTATACATTTTTATGAAAACACAAACCGGTGATGCAAAAATCATTTTACAATGTATAAATATTTGTCAATTTGTCGTGTTTTTATGCTGGTTTAGATGAAACCAGATTGGATATGCCTTGTTCAATAAGATGAATTTGGACAAGTTGAGATTTTGACAAAATGACATACACTCGAAAAATATAGATATATATTGGTATAGATATAAATATAGCTATAGATATAGCTTATACCTAATGCTTTCCATCTTTTTATTTATGTCTGACCACTGGATATTCAATAATATAATTTAGACACTCTGGGCCTACATAGACCATTTTTAGAGATTGCCTTATTATTGTCCCTGATGAATCATTTATCTAATAGCATCTTGAATGATGTGAGATAATTAGCCAATTTAATCAACTTGGGTAATGAATTCCAAAGTCAACCATCCTTCAAATAGAAAAACAAATCTTTTAACTTTGTGTTCACATATTGTAATCTAACTAACAAGTTGCTATTTTTGGTATCACTAACATGATCAACAAAATCGATGTCCAGCATAGAAGCTGTGATAGAATTTCTTGAACATTTGTAAATCATCACATTACCTCTCAAAACCTATATGCAACCAAATATAAAGACAGATCTTCCAGTTTCTCTTTATATGGTAGATTCTTGCAACCACGTATTTGCCTAGTGTTGGTTATCTGTATACATTCAAACCTCTTTAATTGTCCAATATTTAATACACAGAAAGATCCTCCATATCCAATAATAGGATGCACACTAATTCTATATATTTTAATTAATGTTTGTTTGCATCTTCTTGAAAAATAAATGGAGACTTGTTGTGTCTTTCGGCATTTCCCAGTTAATGGTTGCCACAGTGGAACTCCGGTCCGCTAATGATTGGTAGTTGATTTTTACGTGCCGAGTTACCAGCCCTGATGCACAACCTTCAATGAAGGTACGCCCATTCATGCATGTCTCCATGCAGAAGACGCTCTAGCTGAGAATCGAACTGGACAGCATCTTACTGTGAGACGACAAAGCTATCCTAATAAATCCATAATACTTTCTAATTATATTTGTGACATTTACATGAAATTTTAAAGTTGAGTCTACCATTATACCAGATCTTTTATCACAAGTTGGTGTACAAACATAATTATCCAATGCGTAAGGATAAACGTTATTGCAGGTCCCAAAATGCAGAACCTTTCATTTATTAATATTAAAACATATACCTCTTAATAGTACCCACTCATATAATTTGTCCAGATAATTTTACAGTTGAAAAAAAACTCATTTATATTAGTGACATGACTTCAATCATCAGCAAACTTATTCAGCCAGAATTTTTCTGAGGTAGGACAAACTGACATTACCAAAATAAAATAACAATGGCCCCAATACTGACCCCTGTGAAACTCCTTTAGAAATGGATTTATAATCAGAGCATTGGTTTTTAATTTTTACTCTGTATTCTCTAGTAGACAATCATTTTGAACATCATCTGACTACATATGTATTAACATTAACTTGTCTAAGAGTCTCAATAAACACATTATGGGAAATAGTACCAAATGCTTTGGCAAAATCCAAATAGAAAATATCTACTGCAAGACCTTCATCCAAGGAACAAACAAAGTTTTCATAGAAAGTTATCAAATTTATTGTACTGTTTCAGTGTTGGCATATATCCAATGCAAAATCTAATGTTTGCTTAAGTTTTAAATATATTACCCTTATAAAGTACTTTCCCAATATGCATGTGAGGCTAAGTGGTCTTTTGTTGTCAACTGTATGACCTGGTTTACTTTTTTTTTTGTATTGGGACCTACAATTGCCTCCTTCCATAGTTCAAGCACATATGCCTCAGTAAAAGTCATTTGGAATAAATAAATCAATCAGGATAATAATACCTTAACATTTCCTTTCAAAAAGAAACCATTTAGACCATCTTATCCTGCATCAGAATTAGATTGTATACTTTAAAAAGCTTGATATACGTGTATATATATATATATATATATATATATATATATATATATATATATATATATGGGTCCCCTTCACATGATCGACCTTTCACAAAGTCGACTTTCATATGGCCGAGACCATATAATTGACTTTCGAAAAGCCAGCCATGGGGAACCGCTATGTCCGTACAGTACGGAATGGAAAAATTTCCATCTTCCGCATTGTAGTGCAATCTCAGCGTTGGTATATTTCAGTTACGGGGGGTGTGGGGGTGGAGCCCCCCATGGGGGGTGCATGGAGGCTTGCCCACCTGCTAACATTTTTAAGGTAAGTGTTCGTTGTGTTTTTTGTGTTGTGTTATTTTACATGGTCGGCTTTCCGAAAGTCGATCATATGGCCTCGGCCATATGAAAGTCGACTTTGTGAAAAGTTGACCATGTAAAGTAGACCTATATATATATAGGTCTTTCCCAACTCTCCTTTGTCCATAGAGCTCTGTACCAACCTAATAACACTCCTGCACTCTCCAAACTTTTGACCCCCTACTCTAACCTGAACTCACTCTCCAGTAAACTACTAGTAACTTTAACTAAAGCCAACAACCTTGCTGGTGACTCCTCTTCTCGCCCTTGGCAAACACTGGAATCAACTTCCTACTGAACTTACTTCTATTCCAACTCCTATTCTGTTCAAACAAAAACTCAGAAGCTACCTTAAAAATCAATGGTTATGTCCCTGCTGTAACCCTGACTAACTCTCCCTATAACCACCTCTACTCCTCCCTCTCCCTCTCCGTCCTCCTCCTTTCCTTCTACTATCTGTATGACCATCTATGGACAAGCTTTAACTCTATTATTCCTTTTCCTCCTTTAAAATAGTTTTATCCTTACTGCAAGTATAAATTTTTTTTTATCTACTCACTCTTTCTGTACTTTTCTTGTCTCTCTTTTACTCTTCAGATAACCTTCCTATAAATTATCTTGAAATAAGTTTTTAACTGTATTTTTATGGTGTGAATTTGAGGTATCCACTCATGCTATGTTATGTGAATAATAAATCCCATGATGTCTTCCTGTATATTTGCATATTCCCCCTCCTTTCCTCTTTCTTTCCAATGTTTATTGTTTGTTTATTGTTTGTTTATTTTTTGTAAATTATGTAACTGTGTTTTATACATATTTGGAGCTTTTCTCCCCGGGCCTCTACTGAAAATGGAAATATATCCAGTTAGACTAGCCCGGTTAACAAATGTAAAATAAAAATAAAATAAATAAATATATATATATATATATATATATATATATATATATATATATATATGGTTCCCTTCACAAGATTGAGTTAATGAAAGCTCGAAATTCATAAGCTCAAGCCCAGAATCTCGAGTTTTCAGTAACTAGAAAATGTGAAGGGAAGAGAACCAAAAAAAAAAAAAAGCAAGTTTGCTTACATGTATACAGGAGGCCGTGTACCCCTGCACTCTCCCTGCTTAAATATATCAGCTCTGTGACCGCACTATAGTGGAGGAACGGAAATTCTCCCATTGTACGCTTCTGCATACAGCGGTGAATGGAAGATTTCTCTCATCCCCATTGTAGTGTGATCTCAGAGTTGGTATATTTAAGTAGGGGGGTGTGGGGGTGCCTGCAAAACATTGTAAAGACATTTTTGCAATGTCTTTTCAGTTCCCTTTAGAATTTCAAGTTGCTGAAAACTCAAGATTCTGATCTCGAGCTTATGAATTTTGAGCTTTCAGCAATTTGAGATTCTAAAGGGGAAGCATATTTTATATATATATATATATATGTACATATATATATATATATATATATATATATATATATATATATATGTATATATATATATATATATATATATATATATATATATATATATATATATATACATCCTTCTTGCAGTTGTGTACAATTCCTACCAACCAACAAGGGAGACCAATTTTGCATATTTACCATATGGTATAAAATAAACCACCTGCAAATAAATTTATTACCAAATCATGTTCAGTGATATAATTTGACTCTTATTTTTACACAATTCCAGAAACTTCATCAAGTCCTTCTCAAACATTCGAATAATCCTTTATTGTTATCTTTCAATTTTGGAAAAAGGTTTAGTCATAACATTTTCTCACTCCTTTTATTTCCTTTAAATAAATTCTTCTAAGCCTGTTATATTTACTCTAATTGCTGACTGTTGAATGATCTTTATAATACATCATAATACAGGATTATGCAACACAATTTAACCAATTTTTGCAGTGAGACAGATAGTTCAGAAGAAGCTATAGATGAGGAAAGAGCCCAAGTGGGTGTTCTTAGACTTGGAGAATGCATATGACAAGGTCCCAAGAAAGCAGATTTGTGCAGTCCTGTGCTGGTTCAAAGTCCCACAAGCATTTGTAGAATTACTGCACTCTACATACAAGGACCCAGTGACTCAGGTATGAACAATATTTGGTCTTTCACAAGGGTTCCAGTGGGAGTAGGTGTGTATTAGGGTTCAGATCTGAGCCCAGGGTTGTTCATACTGGTGATAGATTATATAAGCAAACAGGTTGGAAGGAATAGATCAACAAAGCTGCTCTATGCAGATGATGTGGCATTACAGGCAGACTCTGAAGAATTTCAGCAAAGGATAGGGGAATAGAATACAAAACTGAAGGCACATGTGATGAAAATTAGTATAGATAAGACACCAGCAATGGCAGAAAATTGGGGAAAGAAGCTAAAATGGAAAATAGTGCAACAGGTTTCAACTTCAAGTATGTGGGAGGGTTGGTTGAGGAGAAGGGAAGTCTGAATGAAGAGGTCAAAGTTAGAATTAGAGAGACATTAGCCAACTGGCATAGAATGTCAGGTGTACTGTATGACAGAAGAATGCTAAAGAAGCTGAAAAGTAAGCTATACAAGACAGTGGTGTGACCAGTACTACTGTATGGTACAAAAACCTGGGCAGTAAAACAGAGCAGATGAGGAAGCTAGAGATGATGTAGTTGAAGTGCCTGAAATGGGTGGTAGGATCACACTATGGGACAGATGAAGAAATGAGGACATAAGAGCAGAGGCCAAAGTAGCTTCAATTGCAGAAAACCTCAAAGAGAACAGATTACTGTGGTTCAAGCACATGTGCAAAAAAAACAGAAGACAATCTGGTGAAGAAGATTTGGGACAGACTGGAAGAAGGCATGAGCAAATAAGGGCGTCCAACAAAGAGGTGGATGGTATGTGTGAGTGAAGATCTGTGACAGTCTGGCACTGAGTGTTGACCAAGGCATGAGTGTGGCATTGGACTAAGAGAGATGGTGACAATTAATATGACACCCTGACCCCATGTAAAGAATGGGGAAAAGGGGGTTGACAATGTTGATGAATGATCTTTATAATATAGTCACATATTCATCTTTTTCCTTCACAACTTTGATAATTTTTTGTTTCAACAAAGTTGACTACCTTCCCTTTTCCTAGAGTTAGATCCCACTGGTACAAAACATTTGATTAAATCATTTGCTAAGGTAAAGTAACATTTCCATTGATCTCTTATGTCATTATTATCAAAATACTTATTCCAATCCTATGGATGATTGTTATTAATTGAATCAAAATCTGTTTCACAAAACCTTTTAAATGATTAATTTTGTTTAATGGGTGTTTGATTAAAAATTGTTACTTCAGAGATTACACAAACACGATTTGATCTCCCTAGCTGTGGATCAACATCATAGATATTTACCTTGAATATTTGACTTATCCCACACATCTAAAATATTTTTACCTCAGGCAGATTTATTTATGATTGGTGTATAACAATTTGTTATGCTATCAGTTATCAATGCATCTGTTGTCTTATTTGTTGCAGTAGGAGCTGTCCAATCAACACCGGAAGCATTTATATGCCCTGAAATAATAGCAACTTTGTCTACATAACATTTGCTAATAAATTGTGTCAGCCTGTTATCAACTTTTTAGTTATGTTTGGTAGCCAATAGAATAAAGGTACCTCACAGCTGAACTGCTCAGCTGCAATTTTTATTCTTACTGATATAGTGGTTTCATCATAAATATTAATACAGAGTCATATTCTATGAAATATAGATGGCTGCTCTATTTCAATAAGCTCCAACAATATGATGCCCTAGAATCAAATAAACTGCTTGCTTTTTATTATTACCGAACCATGTTTCTGTTATAAATAATACATTATTTAAGTCATCCATTATAGTAGCGTTTAGTTCCGCAAATTAATTATTAATACCATGAGCATTTGTTGACAGGCATTTTCATTTAAAATTATCTTGGCTTAAGGGGCTCCTTGAGTTAATTCTAAAAAATGTTAATCAGTTTTCTCAAATGTAATCACAATGCACTATTGCCCATATTACTCAAATGCAATTTGTCTTTGCAAAAATAGCGGTTTACTTTAAAAACTTTCCCAAAGAAAATTTAAATTTACTGAATTTGATAAGGATTCATGCCTTAAAAATGTGAGAATAACTTTCATGCAATCTTATGGCTCATTCAAAAAAAAGAGCTGGAAAAATATCTTCAAAATCCAACTGAAAACCAAAGGTTTTACTCCTATCTATTATATGTTTGACAGCCATTTGAAACGACTCCTCATTTGTCCTAGCTACATCATTATTTCCATCTATAACTATAATAACATCATACCTCAATCCATTATTATATATTTTAATACTATCTCTTATAGCACTCATCTTGCATTCCCTCAATGACAGTAATGTCACCACATCTGTATTTACTCTTGGCGTAATATTTATCAAGCTTCTCGGCATTGAGTCACCAATTATATGAATTTGTTTCAATTCAAGAAATTGAAAAATTGAGTCTTCTCCTTTTTATTTTTATAGCTTAATGAATTACCTCCTAATACCCTTCACCAGCACTTTTTTTTACAACTGGAGTAAACTCATCCTCCACTTGTATTTCTTCTACTGCTCTGTAACAGCACAATTTTATTTTCCTTCATAATTATCTTTAAAGTTTCAGTTTCTTCCTCAACCACACTGTCTACACTTAGTACTAAATTATCCTGCCTTAAAACAGTATCAAGTTATTTACTTTCATTATCACTTTTACTTGAGCACCTTAATCAACATTTACTTTGTTACACAAAATGGAAGACACTCCCAATTCACCATTTTCACATTGTATATCTCTTGTACAGACTTGAAGTAAATACATATTAAATAACCCTTTCTCTACATTATTACTTTTACAACTACTGAAGGTACTACTTAGGTTTCTGATTTTTTTTTTTAATTTTAAAACTAGGGAAGAGGTTACATTGCTCTTTTTCATTGGATATTTCCTTTACCATGTAATTGTTACAATGCTCAGTATTTTCCAAAACATGCAGTCATAAAACTAGACATTAAACATTTCTGCATTTGCTTAAATAACCTTTTAAAATAAGTCATTAAGATAAAAGTCATCCATTTGTTCCATTACCAACAGCAAAAAAGGATAACTTCAAGTACAATCAATAGGAACTAGTCAACAAACATGCCTAGAAGAAATATTTTTGTTTATTGTTTTAAAAATTGCCTTTGCCTCACACTGCCCAACACACCTAACATGCAAAGATGCAAGTATGCAACTTTGCATCTTTACTTATACACAACATGCATCTGTTCTCTTCTAAATCATAGGGTAAACTGCTTATATTTCTGCTTCATATGCAGTTCTTGTACATGCCCCCCCCCCCCAAGTGCAATTTGTGATGACCAAAGCTCCTAAAATACTATAAAACAAGTAAAGATTATGGATCCGTTTTTTCCCTGAGCTTACCAGTAACTCATTTAGCATGTCTTAGTAATGTTGTCACCAGAAACTGCTGAAGCCTATAAAGAAAGCACCCCCCCCCCTTTTCACTGTGCTTATACAACTCAAATGCAATGCCTTAATGCAATGTACATTTAAACTTGTCTGTCTTCAAGTTATAGGTTGGAATTTCATCGGTGAAGTCTGAAAATCGGTTACTCACTTCCGGTCACTTCATTTTATTTCATGCTTCTAGTATTGTTATATAGAGGTGTGTAGATAAAAATATCTCTGCTTGGAACACATTGAAAAAAGGTAGGAATTCCAAGAAACTCAAAGCAGTGGGAACTACTAACAATTAATCATTGCCACAAAATGCTTATGAAGCTTTTTATCCACAGAATCTAAAAAGGGGGAGGCTCTACATTGCAGCATAGAACTCTGCCTGCAACGGTTACTGTCAGCACCCCCATCCTCTACAGATCCAAAGCTACATCACACAGCACAGAGGCAGCCCATCTAAACTGATCATATTAAACATGCATAGCAGAACTGAGGGACAACAAAGATCTTTACATATGTAGTATGAGAGGGACACTACATTTATTTAAAGTATTTAAAAATGACACGTGCACATATATGTGTACATGTATGCATTAGTAGTATTTGGATTGGTGGGGTATAAAGACAATAGCTTTACATGGCATTTTATGAATATCCATTTTAAGGGAGGTTTGGATTATTTCTGCTTTGGGAAAATTTGGTGCTTGTAGTGTTGCCCTAGAAAGTTCTGATTTATTTCAATATATGATTGCGACATCTCCACCACTCTTTGCTGCACAGTCTATAGGTATGTGAATGCCTAAAACATATTTCATCTTTTATATGGAATTTTAGACAAAAGTAAGGTATTGTGAGCATGTAAGGAAAGTAAGTGCCTAACTAAGGCTGCTGTTCTGCTTTTTTATAGAGGTTCAAGTACTGATGTCAGATTTTAGGCTGGGTATTTTGTTCCAGGATGGGGTCTATAGGTTGCTTCACAGTATGATTGCTTGATGTTGGTCCTGAATGCCATTGTTTGTCACTGATGAGTAATGGGTTTTTCATTTTCAATATAACATCTGCTATTATGTTCTGAGCTGGTGCTGGGGTACCATTGGGTTCTTTTTTGTCTGGGGCTAATTTGAGTTGTAAGTATTTAGATTTTTATTTCAGTGAAATTGAGGTTGTTTATTTGAGGATTTATTTATAGGTGTTATTACAGGGGCTGTACAGACTGAGAATGGTTGAGTTTTGTGAGGGAAAATAATAATTTATAAGATGGGCTAGAATAACGAGGGTTAGTAGTATAAGAAGATTGGTTAGTAACATTTCTGTTTTTTTTTTTCCATCAATGATTGCCGAGATGGAGATAACTACCTTGGGGTACCTAGAGTCCAAATCTATTCATTGCCAGAATTGTTCTTAATGAGGGAGGCACTGAGCATATGTACTTTGGCCAAATGTTCAAACCACAAGCTGGGAGAGGAAAGAAGGTGGTGGCTAATGTTTGTGTTAGCAAGAGGGAAGCTAATATCAGGATGTCTGGAGCAAGACATTGATTTTTTTTGCTTGCTTGAGGAATGTTAAAGGGGAGGGATTAGATGTGTAGGACATTATTATTTGTGTTTTGTGGCAATTGGAAAGAAGCTAGTTGCTAGGTGGAAGCGTCCTTTCAGCTATAAAAGAAATTATGTGGGAATGGATGGGAAAAAGGGTAGAGTGAACAGCAAAGTGGGTTATTTCCACCCAATAACACAATAACACAAAAAACAATTAGTAAGCAGTGTGGGCCATTCCTGAGTGAAGCAGTACAAAACAGGGTGAGTACATGTGCTGACTGAATAAAAACTAATTAGGTTACAATAAGTACTGACAGAGGCAGACAGACATGAGCTATTTTGGAAGGCAGAGCTGGAGTCCTGGTTACTCACGACTAGAGAAAAAAATAAACACTACTAGGATAGTCCACTGTGAATAAATCTTCAAGAGCAGTGGGTTGCTTCAAACAAGGTGTCCCTGGAAAGTGTTAAAAATCCTACTAGTAAATAGTGATAGGGTATTTGAACATGAATGAAATAATTAATATTTGCTCTGGACTAAAAAAGAAATACCTCTAAGATCTCCCTTCACATTTAACAGCAAAGCACTGAGAGTATAATGCGGTTTTCTAGAGTCACTAAAGTATGTAAGGGTAGCATAAGAACATGTTATCCTAGATACTATGTGTATCTTTCCAGCTTATGTACAAAAATTCCAAGCAGTAATAGGATTATGTAGTCCTTCAAAGTGTTTAAAAAACTCAGTTCTCATTAGATCCTTTCTGTGGACTCCTTAACATCTTTATCCTTTGCAGCCTTTGTCATCCCTGTTGCCTTTTTGGTAGCATATGTATACTGTGCCCTACCCTCTTATGAGGATCTCTTGTATGCTTTTTGTTAGCCTGACATTCTTATGTAAGAACACTGGCGATCTTCACCTTTTTCTTCATCTTCTTTGCACGCATGTCTATAACCCTGAGTGCTACATCCATGCCTCATTGACATGCATTGTTTACTTCATCGGTTTGCTCACTATCTGCTAACTCATCCTTGAGTACCTCCGTCACCATAACAACATGCACTCTTATACACTCCCATACCAATATCTTTGCTTTTTATTCTTCCTCTTCTCCTTGTTGTAAACTAAACAGTGGCATGATCCCTTTTGGCTGACAGTGCTTTAAACTGAATATCCCCAGCACCCCCTGCACTCCTCTACCTTGACTCCTAGGGCACTTAGCCTAACTTCTAATCAAGGTTACAGCCTTTTCCCCTTTCCTAATTTGGTGTTAATTTTCCTCTTTGACCTTACATCAGATGCCCTGCTTTATGTATACGGCCACTCCACATCTTCTGGTCCTTGTCTGTCATTCCTAAGCAACCAATACTCAGGGAGCTTGATGTTTGAACTCTTTGTCTTATTGGTTATTGTTTCTGTGATACTAGCAATGCCCACCCTTCCCTCCTGCATCAGTGATTGCAGCTTCCCAATCTTTCTACCTAGAGTCATTACACTATAGATTAAGGTTTTCCCCTCACAGCATGAGTCACACTTGTTTATTCCTTTTTTATGTTCTGTATCTCTTTTTACCTTCTGTCTGCTGCCTAAACACCTACACCCATCTGCTTCTGTCATGCTCATAAATCGTATCAGTTATTTCCAGACTTTCACTTCTACCATACAGCTCTGCCCAGACGGCAACCCATGTTAACCTCATACCCTAACATACTAACTTGCCTCCCATACCCTAACATACTCCTTTATTCCTTTACTTTCCATATCATAACATATTCCTTTATTCCTTTATTATTATTATTATTATTTTTTTTTTCAGTTTGATGACCGGGGAAGTCCACTGGGCCGAGAAGAGCCCATTTTCAGTGGAGGCCTGGGAAAAAAAGCTCCAAGAGAAAAAAACTGGCACAGTATTTACATGTTGCAAGATAAACATAATTATCAAGAAATATAAAGTACATTAAATATAAAACATGCAGTCATTGAACATAGTAAGTTAGGTATCCATTGAGAATTGCAAAATAAGCATACAAGCACTGAAAACAATATTACATCATAGGGAGCAGATCTTCTTATACATTGAGTGTTGAAATATAAGCATACCAGTACTGGGAAACAGTATCCTAATGTACTTCTTTATTCTTTACTTCCCATATCTTAACATACTCCTTTATTCCTTTACTTCCCATATCCTAATTTATACTCCTTTATTCCTTTACTTCCCATACCCTAACATACTCTTTTATTCCTTTACTTCCCATATCCTAATTTATACTCCTTTATTCCTTTACTTCCCATACCCTAACATACTCCTTTATTCCTTTACTTCCCACACACTAACATATTAATTTATTCCTTTAATTCCCATATTATGGTACAGTGCGCTGTTCTGCTCAATATAAAATAAAACAAGATAAATAAAAACAAAAATGACTTGATCAATAGTGCAGAAATGTTTGCCATTTTTACTAACTCTAACAGAAAACAAAAAAATGTATTAAAAAATTACCATGCCTGCAGCAAACAACATCCTACCACTCTAGCTAATAAATCTACTTGTACTTTTGAATTACTGTGGTAGTTCTTCAGATCCCATTGTTAAGGCTTCTCTTTTACAATGTCCTCAGTGACTGTTATAAATATACCCCAGATGATGAAGGGTGCATGTGAAGATGAAGTTTCTCAGCATACCCACAGATTTATCCTTGTTCCATGGACTGGGTCAGTTCCTGCACAGATGCTTTTGGAATCAAGGGTAGGGAAAAACTCAAGAAAGCCTGATCATTTTATTTCCATATGATGTACAGGGAAGCATGAAGCCTTTTTTTTGAGTTATAGACATCTCATGTATGAGAAAAAGTTAACAGCAGTGCCTTGCTTTGAGAATAAATTGTTTGGTGATCTGACCAAAAGTATCTGCAGTTGTGCCTAATGAAAAACAAATACAAAATGAGCAGCCTTGTGTCACTACCTTTATGCATGTATACATTCAACAGCTGATAGTGGAGATTTAACAGCAGCTAGTCAGCCACCCGGATATAAATGACCTTTTCATGGACAAACTGGGAGGACTATGGGATGAAGCTTGTCAATGGCCTTAAGCCTTAACCTTGTCAACTCATCTTCCTATAAATTTTAAGTTTTCTGAACAGCAGTTTTATTTAATAACAGTTTCAATCACAACTATATGTCCTTGCACTGTACACTGGCTTATTCCACTTAAACTTGGAAACCAATTATCCTTCCTTTTCACCTGTTCAGAGCAAAGAGTCATGATGTTTTACAACATATCCCAATCACATACATGCACGAAGTCCTTAGTCCCACAACCATGAGGAAGGAGAAACATCTTGAATGGATAAACACACATTACATACACTGATTATGATCTTTGCAGGCTAAGTCACTGAAATGGCAAACGTAACCAGTCAAAGATAACATCAAGGAGAGGGACTTAAGTAATGACTAAAGAAATTCAGCCACTTGTAAAGAAACCTGATATAACACTGATGGATAACAGGTAGGGTATTTCAGAATGGCCAGTGTTGCCCTGATCAGCAAACTAAAATAAATACATTTAACAAACAAACAAACTGGTGCCCCCACGTTTCATTATTACCTTTGGTGTTCAAGTCACTGACACCCTTTATGTTCTGGTGTACACCATTCACACTATGTCTGAAATAGTGCTGAGCAAGGGCAGTAACTGCATTTTATTTTGTGTTAATCACTTAGTAGGTAAGCTGGTGTGTTTGTCCAAGAAGCCTTACCAGATTCTGACCTGTGTCATCTGATATTATAAAGCAGGTATATCAGAGCACACATTTGGTTTCACACTACGTACTCTACTGGGCAGCAATAACTGTGAAACATGTCCATATCTAGTGAGGATGTCTTTTTGTCCTGACTGCATCAGTCCAATGTGTATCATTACACATTTCATTCTGAAACTGTTTCCCCCTTGCTGCCTGCTGACCATCATCTTCATCCCATTCACTCAGAATATTTGTGGGAGCCATCACCCATGCAGCCATCAAGGTTTTTAGACTTTATTCTAATTCACTGCAGCTTTGTAGTAGGCTGGAAGAGGGATCTCCCCCAGTGCTGGTCTGCAGGGATGCTTTCCTTGTGCACATACCTGTTCTAACTATGACCAGTAAGCACAGCTTGTCATGCATGCCTTCTCAGCTCTTCATGTTTCCTTGTTGCAATACCCATTTGCTGCCTATCAGTACTGCATGGTACAGGACTTCCTCACTTCTCAGTTTATAAGTGAGCAGTTGTAGGCCAGTGATTCCTTCACAGCTCATGTCACTAAGTGATTCCTGGGTTGGGTGGGTTGCAGTCAGGGCTTCCTGATTCTGTGCCTTGGATCCAGACATTATTGTGAAATGTTTGGGGTCTTTATTACATGATCAAAAATTCAGATGTTTGAACACGTAATGATCGACCCAATTGAGCGAAATGGCAGAATGTCGAACACGTAAATGGAAATCTCTGTAAAGGGAGATTTCCATTTACTGCAATGTTGTGCGGTCTCTGAGTTGGTATATTTAAGTAGGAGGGGGTGTAGGGGGTGCAGGGGGGCTTGCCCCCCCCCCACTGCATAAAGCAGTTTAATGGTTTGTTTGGGTTTTTCTTATTTTTTTCCGGCCATTCGACATTTTGCCGGTTCGCTCAATTGGGGTCGATCATTACGTGTTCGAACATCTGAATTTTTGATCATGTAATATAGACCCAATGTATCACCAACTGTACTGTAATGGATTAATTCTTCATAATTTATATATGATCCATAATGCCTAGAAAAATGACATATCTGAAATTCTTCAATGACTGACTGCAGCAAATCACAGACAGAGGAAAAAATAGGTATGCTAAAGAGGATAGGCTGTATTACATATGAAGCTTTATAATTGCACACATACTTAAATAGTAGCAATATGGAAGAAACAAACAAAAATAATAAGCCCATAATTATATTGTCAGAACAAAACAAGTATATATGTTTGTGCAAATGCATGGTGCCCCTCTTTTCACCAGTCTCCACCTTGGCCTTCGGTCCAAACTTGAGTCCTACTACCACAAGATCTCCAAATTTGTAACCAATTCAAAAAACTCATCCCACCACAGCCACTCCCTCCTCACCCTCAACTGGCTTGAACTACCCAACTACTTCAGTTACCTACAACTCACCATTGCCCACAAGCTCATCTTTAAACCTGCCAACTGCCCAGCTATCGCTATTTCCTTAAAACTTTACATTCCCAACCACTCACTCAGATCCAAAAAACAAAATCTCCTTCAAGTCCACAAACCTGCATGACCTCCTGGCCATCTACTGCTGTCTCACTCCTTAGCTAAACAGTGGAACTCTCACCCCACACACCTACGCAAACTACCTAACCATACAAATTTCAAATCTCAGCTACTCTCTCATATTTCTTCCAAATGAGAATGCCCTTGAAACCCCTCCTCCTCCTTCCCATTCCACCTTGCACTGACTCATCCAACTACCTCTACTATTACTTCATCCCACCCAAAACAATCCCTCCCCTACCAAAAACAATTTTTCTCTCTAATATCTACTGCACTATACTCTCCAATCTCAAATATACTATTACCTCTGCATGCATAATATTTTCCTAACCTACTAATGGCTAGTAGCTATATATTTTGAAATGTTAAACCTACAATTGAGTTATAACAATAATATTCACTTTATGTAAATGTTGAAATTTCTGTATTGAATTATGTCTTTTCATTTTTGTAACATTGTGACAAGTCAGTTGCAAATATCATGGAGCTTATCTGTAAATGTTTAATTAGCTGTATAAACTATGTCCTTTTGCAACATGTGAAATGTAACTTGCAATTATTGTGGAGCTTTTCTCCCCGGGCCTCGACTTAAATGGGTCTTCTTGGCCCAGTGGACTTCCCCAGTCATCAAACTTAAATAAAATAAATAAAAAAAAATAAATGTTCTAGATGTGGTAATCATGCATGAAAGGAAAAGCATTAAACTATGGTGTGACAGAGAAGCCATCAGTACAGAGACAGCTACCATGTTAACTACGAACATGGAAATGT
The DNA here is from genome assembly GCF_019279795.1 of Protopterus annectens. Taxonomy (NCBI): domain Eukaryota; kingdom Metazoa; phylum Chordata; order Ceratodontiformes; family Protopteridae; genus Protopterus; species Protopterus annectens. The sequence continues at coordinate 1,415,879,102 of NC_056728.1, read as the reverse complement.
AAACTACAAGCATGCCGGTGTCAGAATGCAGTTTGTATTACAGGAAGACAACAAAGAATGCAGGTGCTGACCAGTCAAAAGCAGATTTCAGCACGGCTATTATTGTTATTTCTGACCTAGTTTAGTTGAAATAATGTAATTAAAAAGTGAATAAAAAGCTGAAAATGCACAATTTAATAATTGCTAGAAATTTTTGTGACAAGGATTTTATTACAATTGGCTTTATTTAGTAGTAGAATATCATATGCATACTTGTATCATCCAACCAATGTGACGTGGGTGGTTAGACTAATTTAATATTTCCCATCCCACATTAATCATGCTCTTAAATTTAAAAACTGGCCATTAAAATGTTGTTCTGCTATTGCCAAAGGTCAATGATTACTTGGCATGATATCTAAGCACAATAGCCAAGGTGAAATCATATCCTGCAGGAATATGTTATGTCAGTTTAAAGATACAGTTGTGCCCATGTACCGGTAACAAAGCAGCACACAGCTGTCATTATATGCACGTTCATAAAATAACTAAAAAGCACTTAAGGTGATTGATACAGTGAATCTCACCCTGCTGACTAAAAAATGTAGGTGCTTAATTCCATATCGATGTGCAAGCTGTGTAGTAAGCAATGACATAGTATCTGAAAGAAGCTCTGTGGGAGCAAAGTCCTCTCCGGGAGGTTGAAATAAATTTCATTAAGTTCCGTAAGCAGAGAAACTGCTTCACTGTTTGTAATCCTTCTCCAGGAAGATTACTGGATTTTCATCTGACACAAGTGGTTAAGTGTTAACCTAGTTTTGCCTAGTTTGGGTATTAAGGTTTACATCTCGTTTTCATTAGTTTAACAGAACAACTTGTTTCAGCAGCCATCTTGCAAAATTCCATTATTCAGTATTATGTATTAAAAAATCCACAAACCATATAAAATTAACCACGTAATGCAGTTCCTGCTTAAAGAGAAACTGGGCAGTCTGTTTGAATAGGTGCTTTGCTGTGGAAGTCACTTTGTACCATAAACAGGCCTTATGTAATTTAATCTTAAGAGTATTGCTGCCATCTAGTGATAGGAATAAAAATCATGACCCGAACTGCTAATGTCTAGAAAATACTTTAATTGATGCAAATGTCGTTTCAAAAAAGCAATACACCTGTTAACTGAGACTAGCCAATTTCTTGGAACAAAATAAAGTATTGGCAAGTGGCAAATATGTTAACAGTCCATAACTGAAGGTGACAGCATTCAAGTACAGCATATGCTTTATGCCTTGATGTGGCTGTAATGCCATTGTAAGCCATCTCACTGGCTGTAATACTATAGCTATCTCACCCTGTACAGTTCATCACTGCTTAATTTTCTTATATTTTTAAAATACTGCTGACTTTAGCAATAAGGCATGACCTCCTGTTTGGAAACTGAGAGCGAAGCATCTGCTATTCTGCTTGGGGCAGAGGGACTCAGAGAGATGGCAAATAAGGCAAACAGACCTGTTTTCACACTCAGTGTGAAGTTTAAGCAGTGAATGTTGAAGCAGAGTGACAAGCCATAAGGATCTAGGCTCTACCCTGAAACTGTGTGAGTTATGTGATAAAGCACAGGTCCCTTGATAAATACAGTTGTAAGTTGGAGTACTGATAACAAACTCATGTCTTTGGATTTCAGTATGCCCTTCTTAACTGCTGAATGTACTTTTTAGATGTAGTGCTAATCTCTGGATATAACTGAATGTGGTGTGGATTGGAGAGCTGTATTTGTCTTCATGACATCTGATGTAAGCATACCATTTGATAGTCTGAGGCAATCTTCTTTTCTGCAAGCAAAATTCTGCAGAAAGAAATCAAGTACTTAATGGACCTTCCTGAATATTATACAGCACTGAGAGCTAGCTGGGTGAGTAAAAATCATCTGGAAGCTTAGTTTGCTTCACTGATAGTACAGTAACTGCATGCACATATGATGATATATTCGGCCATCAGACACGTCCACACAGAAAGTAGATCAATGCCATAAATTATGCCCTTGATATTTATTTACAAGCAGTTACTCAGGAACAAACAGAAAGTGAGTACAAATACTGTATAAATCATCTTCAACTGCTAAAGATTCTGTGCTGTTTTATTCCCCGAAGAAAATTTAGTTCACACCCAAGTGTCATATACTTCACAATACTATGAAAGCAGTTAATGTAATTTTCAAAAATTAGATAAACATAAGATAGTTAACACGGCCCCTTATTAACTCTCCAGATGTTGTATAGGTATATCTTGAAGGAGGCTGCATTTCCAGTCCATACAAAACAGCTCCAGAATCTCAGCATACCTGAATATATGAGATACCACTGCCTGTAAAGCCTAATTTTTCCAGTTGGTTTAAAATGATCATGTGACTGGCTAGTCAAAAATATCTACATAAATCCACAAAAACTGTCTTAGAGAGAGACACAACTTTAACATGGTAGAGGTGAAATAAACTCCTTAAAAAAATCACTGCTGACTATTTGCTCAGAAGGGATTCTGTTCCTACTAGTTATGAAAGTCCAGTCTCAGAATACTGTGGAGTGCGTGTTATGTTACACTATGGGATTTATTATGATATATGTCAAGAATCTACTTAATATGAATTAAATTTTCCTAAAAAGGTGTTAAACTCCATTGTTGAGTTCTAAACGAAAAATTCATAAAACTTTGTTCTCATTTTTCCATATGGCTCAGCTATAAACTGTGTACAATACGTAAATAATGAAGCCTGAAGGTTAAGTGATACAGTGGCTTAACCCACTGAACTGTGAGACAGGGATTATGAAATTAAAATTTGATAACTACTGCTAAAGCAACTGAGAACTTCAAGAAGTCAGATCCATTTTTAAAGTACAGTGCTTTCTACCATTTGAAAAAAAATGTGGCATTACTGGTTGTAAGCTAACCTAACTGCAGAAGACTGGATTATTCCAAAAAGTGTCATGACAAACTCAGTTAAAAGACATGCTGATAAAAAATAAAATAACCGAAACCTGTTTTGATACTTTTGTCTTTAATTAATGTATAATATATGTTAACTTATTTATCAGAGATCTCCCTTCAGATCTTCAGTTCAGCTGCAAGAATTAATTTACAGAACACTGACGCATTTGAGGGCAAAACAAGGTGTGTGAGAGTTGAAAAATTGTGCTGAAAGTTATAGTAAAATCTCATTTCAGGTGCTCAAGATATAATTACTTAAGACTACTACCAGAAAATACTTTGAGAGGAGGGCAGCATAGGTGAAAAGGTTACATGCTAAACAAAATCTTTCTTATTAACTATATTCAATGTGCTCAGATAAGAAAATGCATAAACCCCAGGAGGTTTAAATAGGTCCGTATAGGGCATACATTTTAGCAATACAATTTTAGTTAGCTGATACTGGAGTAACAACATAATACTAGTCACGACTTCACACAACATGCTCGTGAATTTGTCGTATTTGAAAGGGACGCTGTTATTCTAGAATTATTGTTTTTACTGTTACACAGCCTTAGGCAAAACTTGGTAATTCAAAACTGATGGATTTAGTGCACATCAGCAAGTCATATAGTATTATAAATACTTAGTGTAGGGATCTAAATCTCTTCTGCAACATCATCAGAACAGTTTGAAGGAACACATATATCTAGCAGAGGATACTTTTGCTCTGGAACAGACTCCCCTTCCATATAAAACAAAATTCCTCCCTGCGCATTTTCAACTGCAACTTGGATCTATGGATGGGAAACAGAAAGTGTACCCCAAGACTGCCCACTGTACTACTGTACTACTAAATGAGAGCTCGTAAATGCTTTATTCCTGGCATGGCTCCCCTCAAATTATCTATGGTATGATCACAGCTATTCACATTAAGGGTAATATATAATTATCAAGCATGGGGTGGATAAAGCCAGTCTCTAACCAAATGGAATAGGTTAATTCAAGCACCAAAACAGAAATTGGCTAGGCTTAAAATATCCTGCAAAGGCAGCTAGCCTACCTCTGACCCTATGAACCTATAAAGTTACACTTGCTTTAACTGCAAGCTCACTAGCTCTATTTTAAAATGAATGTATTCTGTTTATCACCAGCTTCTGAATTAGCATGAAACATGTAGCCCACAACAGACCTGCAAACACATGTTGTATGGGTTTCCACACTTCGCAATGTCAATAATACTACTACAAAAATATCAACTATATCCTATAGTTTTAATTTCTCCAAATCTTTTGGGGTTCTAGTACCTTGAGAGGAATAGGCCCCATTCCTATGTCAAAGTATGATTAAAGTTAATGAAATTAGTGTTGTTTAATCTTTAATGCTAGCCAAATGTGCTCTTTGCAGCACCCACAATGTGCCCAGAACTGACTCCTGCAATTCATATGGAGTTATATGTATCAATAGTATATGTAACTATGACTCCAAATTCTTTTTTTTTATGAGATCTGTTGCTCTTACTACAATTGGAACTGTCTGGATATCTTTCTTCTACGTTGCCTCATTTCTGCCTGCAAGTCCTGGCATTTTAAGACTTTGCGTCTGTCTGTATATAAGACACTGTAGTCACTGGATGTAGTAATTTCAATGATCAATGCTACTTTTGTCTTCTTTTCATGGACTACTATATCTGCTTTTCTAGCATCTATTTTTTGAACTGTTGATAATAGATGATCCCATGTGATATAAACTTCATCACTTTCTATAATGCTTTGTGGTTCATGATTCCAGTGCTTCTCAGCTACGTCATTTGTACAATCCCCAGTGCAACAGTCTCGACGCATTATTATTAAATTAAATTATTAAATTATTATAATTAAGTGTACATGCCACCATTAGTGTATCACATCTGGCAACAAGATGTGCACTGTTTCCAGTTTTGTTTTATAGAACTTGCATTTGTCTTTGTCCCACATGTTCAGTGGGCTTTGTAAACCAACATGCACATAGTCTAGTATCATAGGCCGCCAATATTAGCCATTCATATTTTGGTTTAAATTCACCTCTCCTTTATCATTCTTGCATCAGAGCCTGAGCAACATGAGGTTGTTCCAGGAGTTTCCTGTACTTGAAACAATATTTATGTCTTTTCCACATCTTTTTGCATTTTCATCTGATCTGACTCCTTATATTCTTTTTGTTTTTGTTTTTTTCCAGATTCAGTTGCTGCCTAATTTTTGTCTACTTCTGGTTTGATCTCCAGTCCCACTTGACACTGGTATGCTTCTGCAGAACTAAATAGGGAAGTCATGTTAGACTTGTTCTCCTCATGTTTTAAAACCTTTCTCTATGTTTGGATCATGTGAGGTCAGCAGATATATATGCAATCCTATGATTGCAGATCTATACAAGCAATCAGTTCTGAGAAGATCCATACCTCCTACAGGAAGATGAATATTCAAAAAAACCTTTCCTCTGAATGCCACATCGTCAACCCGTATTCAGCGAAATTCACTTTCGCAATTTACTGAATACTTAAAGGGCAAACAAATACTTGCCCCGCAACTCAACAGACCCAAATCTAGCAAAACCAAACCCACCGATGTGGGGGGCTGTGCTCTCCACACCTCCCCTAACTAAATATTCCCACTCCGACATCACACTACAGTGGAGAAAAGGGTAAAGTTGTGTAGTTGGCCAACAACATCTTTGCCCTGCAAGTATTCAGCGAATCGCAGAACTGAATTTCGCTGAATACAGGTCGACGATGTAGCATTAGGTGGACAGGTTTTTCTAAGATGGAATATAGACTGAATATATAATCTTGGTATGCACTGATTTTTATATATTATTTGATAAGTTCAAAGCATTTTTCTTGTTTTCTTTTCCAACTGATCCAATACCTTTGGGGTAGGTCAATCACCCCAAAACTGTAAGTTAGAACAGGAAATGCAAATGGTTTATAACTTGGACTTTGTTCCTAGATGTTAGGGCTATTTTTAGTATTAATCTTAGTCTTCTAAAATATTCCTTACTGAGTTTTGTTCACATTTGTTCATGTTTTATTGTCAGTCCTTCATCAATTCCCAGATATTTATAATCACTCCCTCCTGCTCAAGTTTCTTTATATCAAATTCCTGTCCCAGACTGATATTTTCTTGGTGCTGCAACTTTCCTGCTTTAAATGTTGCTTTTGCACATTTATCAAGACCAAATTACATTCATATATCATCTGAAAAAGTTTTGACCACTTGCAGTTTGTGTTTTCATTTCCTCATCTGATGAACTGTACAGTTTTAAATCATCCACAAAAATAAGATGAGAAGTCTTTACAATTTGTTGTTTTCTGGGAGCCAAATTGTAATCAAGACTTAATCTGTTAAGTGGACAGCATACCTCTGAACCATGCCAAATTTCTCGGCATTTCCCTATTTTGAGGGCAAAATAATGGGATGCCACGAATTTCCAAATGGCCCATTCAAATCTCAACTTTTTTATTTACAATTTTTCATTACTGCTGACATCATTATGCTTCACCAGCATATTCTACAACATCATCAATGTGCAGGGGCATGCGTGATGACATCATGTGGCAGTGCCTAACAGCCTGTTTGAGACTGGGAGAGCATAAAAAGTTGTTTATGGCTGCAGCCCACTGCCTACATGTCAAGGGGGTATATTATTTTTTTTAATTGTGTTCTACAGTTATTCATTAGGATTTCTTTTCAATTTGGCAAATTATAATATTATAACAAGGATAAATGGAACATTTTAACGTGTGTGTCTACTATCTGTGCATGAATTAAGTACAAACTCATCAATGTGCACTTAAGTATAACCTTTATCACCCTTAAATAGATTTTTCAAAATCTAAGCTAACATGTATCAACAAGTACCTCTTCTGTCTTGCACATTGGAAGACTGCTAACTTCTGATTTATCAGCAGACAGGTCAGGGTGAGTAATGTATAACTTACATTTAAATAATGACATTTCTTTTTTTTTTTTTTTGACTGATTTGTATCAAGTGCAAAAGCCTTCTTCCCAGTCAGTTTTTAATGTTTCAGGACAAGGGCACCGAAAGCATCAAGCGAGGGGGCCACTTTAAATCAAGTCGTGAACAGTGCCCCCAGCTCCTGGCTCATATTTTTTTAAATAAATAAGCTGTACCAGAGAAATGAGAAAAGGGACATCAGAAAGAGGGAAAGTATGTGTGTTCCATTTTGTGTGTGTGTGTGTGTGTGTGTGTGTGTGTGTGTGTGTGTGTGTGTGTGTGTGTGTGTGTGTGTGTGTGTGTGTGTGTGTGTGTGTCCGGTTGTCAGCACGTGGCCATGAGTGCATGTATGCCAAGTGTTTGCATTGGGCAGTTTAATGGGTTAAGATTAAGACAAAAGAGCAGTGGTGACAAAGATTCACCCTGGAATATACCTTTTTGAATTTGTATCCTTGGGATAATAATTTCTCCTTTTTCACAGCTCAGCTGCAGAGTGGTTTGCCACTGTTTCATGGTCACTGCAATGTAATTATTCAATGTAGGGTATATTTTAAACATCTGTAGGCACTACTTTGTCCATCAACGTGTGATGCTGTCAAATGTTTTTTAGTAATCTACCCATGTCATGTCCCTCTCAGCATAACTGCACAGATGTTGTGGAAGTGGTTGACAGAGGGGAAGAGTGCAGGTGATGAAAGGTAGTTACTGAGAATATCATTAATGTGTGTGGTAACTTTCAGAATTTAAATTAGAAAATGTGCAAATGAGTGTCATCTATGTTAGACGCAAGCTTATCTGAAAATGATTGCTTCAGTATGTAGTTCACACACCCGCGCGCACACGCACACACACACACACACACACACACACGCACACACGCACACGCGCGCACACACACACACGCACGCGCACGCGCGCACGCACACGCACACACACAGAGAGAGGGAGAGAGTGTGTGCTGTCTTTGCTGTATTACATCTTGCCTTAGCCCATACAGATCATTGCATATGAATTAAGTCCTGTTACTGGTGTCATTAAAAGTCTAGAGTTATGAATGTCACTTTATGGCATCCTCTTCTAATTCAAGCTGCAGCAGAACTGTTCTTTCATGTGTGTATGGCTTTTTAAATGAAAACAACATTAAATGCTACATTATCAGTTTATTTTTGAAACCTCTGTAAAGGTAGGACAGTTTTGCTTGCAGATAGTACAAGACTGCCCTCAAGTGGTATAAAGCAGTATAGCACCCAGCTGGCCAAACAAATCCAGTTATTGCCGACTTTCTCACTTAATAGGGGTACAGCAGCAGCAGCAGAAAACAATGACAGTGCAAGTCAATTCCTTAAGAAGAAACAAACAACCATACTTAACTGCAGTAAATGCATTTTAAGAGGCTGCAGTCAGTATTAGTGAAAAAGACTGCACGTAGTGCTGCAGTAAATTCTTGTATGATGTATGAACATTTAACTCCATACTAAATAAACCAGCTGGGGAAAAATGAAATAAACTGCGTGATTCACAGTCATCCCAGGGATGAGCTCATCATGAAGTGGGCTGTAGTTTTTGTCTTCAGGAGGATCTCAAAGGACAGCACTAAATAAAAGCTCTCTGAAACAAGCCCGAAAGGTAGCCGTTTAAAAGAATAGAAGGAAGTGACAGTATTGCCACAGTAGAAGCACTACGATAATGTGGAAAACAAATAAGCAAACTGAAATGAAAAATAAAGTGATGGTTTGCAAATGATATGCCGTCCAAGGTAAAGACAATTATAAAGGATTTAGATAATAAAAGGGAACACAAATAACACGGCCAGAGAAAATAATTGAGTAAAAAAAAGATATTAGAAAGGCAGAGAAAAAAGTAATGATGGGTATATTCAATGGACTAGTAGTTCTTTGTCAACTATGTCTTTACTGGATGGTCATTACTGCTTCTGTATTCACTGATAACACTTAAAGTACCTAGAAAGAACTGCCATCAATCTCCTGTTTTACATCACTGTATAGCAGGAATATGCTTAGCACTGAAACTGAGGAGTGCAAGGATTATATCACAAAACCATTTCTTAAATGTCAACATTGTTTTAGAACAATATGCTAATGTTATTTGGAGAAGCCAGTGCTGATTTTAATGGACAACATTCTATGAATTCCAATGAAACATGACAGAACACTTAGCAGTTGTTGTGAGTTATAGAATGTTGATATACAAATTATGTCGTGTACTTCCTCAGAAATTGCAAATGGACTGGGAGACATCATTAAATTACCACTTTGTTCTGACATTGAAAAAAAAAACAATTTAATTTTATCTGTATCATTAATATGAACTGCATTTTAAACTACTGCAATATCAAGACATAACTTTTCTTAACTTTAGAGTGTATTTCCTCTTTACATAATTATAGGGACTCTACATAATGTGACATATTATGCCATACATACATAAGACTTAGTTATCTCCTTGTATGCCATCTCTATATTGCTTAGCATCTTCAGTTCTATTAGTGTTAACAGTGCATGAGATCTGGTGATGATGATTTCAGAAATCTGTCACCTTGAGCTTCATGCAATATGGTCCATTGCGTTCAATATTTCTGTCACAGCAAAAGCCTGAATCACAAGGTGTTTGTAGTTTGTAGTTTCACAGTCTTTACTTCTCACTACAGCTATACATGTACACAGTCTGTGGAGTTACAGGCTTACTATGAGGAGACAAACCAGCTCTCTTGTCACAATTAAACAAGATGGCAGTAAACCTGCCTCTTCAGTTTGACAACTACAATAAGCAAAAGAGGATACTTCAGCTGAACAAGTGATTATTGTTACAAAAGCAACTCATTTGATTACAAATGAAACCAAAAACATCCATATAAGTCTGTTTACAAAATGGCATAAATCACAGGACTCATGGTTTAACATTATAGAATGCATACAATAATCTACAGCAATTTCTGATCTACTAAATTGGTTTCCAGAAATAACATATCATCTAAAACATGAATTAGTATTGACACTTATAAAGTGGAACAAACCTATGCAAACTACATAGTTTTAATCAAGTGTTAACCCATTCTGTATATAGCATGCATTGATATGCTTTCTAGTCACAAGTAACAGAACTAACAAATCTAAAAGGAAAAGAAATACATGTATCATATTGTGAGGACACATACTCTGTTGTAGACAAGAGAATCTTTAGGTGAAAGAAAAATGTCAACAGAGCAGCCTCCAACAAGCCATTTTGGGGAGAAATACATTTAAAACAATGTTTGTGTCTTTCGGCTTTTCCCGGTTAGGGGTCGCCACAGAAGAACTCCGGTCCACTAATGATTGATAGTGGATTTTTACGTACCAGGTTACCAGCCCTGACACACAACCTTCAATGAAAGCACATCTTATTCACATATGCCTCCACACAGAAGACGCTATAGCTGAGAATCGAACGGGACATGCTATGAGGCGACAACGCTACCGCAGCACCACCACCACAGTATAAATACATTTAAAACAATACTGAACATATTGAGTGATTCAAGAGCATTAGCACTGCAGAAATGTTCAAATTATGATAAAACATATGTTTTCACTTTCAGTTATATTAGTGGCAAAAATAGCATTTGTGACTTCTTAACGTAAAATGTGCTGAGCTGAGATCCTGAATTAAACAGCATTATGCAAGAAGGATTAGTTTCTGTCCCACTCCAGACAGCCAAGTCTGAGGTCGTGTTATTTGTTAAAGCTGATTAGGCAGCGGAGACTAGAATGGTATAAAATGTGTTAACTCTGAAAAGGGAAGATGCCAAAAGAGGGTATGTGCCTATCAAATTCTTAATTCTTAAAACAGCAATCTAATTTAAGCACTTTCTGCTTCTGAAAGAATCAACTTACTACACAGTCTTTACATGAAAACTGAGAACACTAACCTGAGAAATTCAACAGAAAATGCTAATTGGCACTCTTGTCAGAAATTCTGAAAGTAAGTAGCAATTCTGAGAATGGCTATGATTATTAAATAGAAAGAAGATCTTGAAGAAGAAGAAGGTAGAGTATTGTAGTGTCATCTTCTGGGACCACAGAGTTGAGCAAAAAACAAAACTGTATCAATATGTTTATCCCCATCAGATAATTGTGCATTAGAACAAATTAAAAATGAAAAATGACTTGTCATAGAGCAGGGACATTGGTAATGGGCAGAACATCAAGGCAATATGAAACATAAATTATTTTTTGGAACCATATTGATGGCTTAAAAGCATAAAGATGTGACAATGCTCCAGATCATCTCAGTTTAATTAGTTGTTGTGTTATTAGAGGAGCTGACAAGGAGGAAGTGATAGCTCACTCACCTCAGGGAAGGTACCATGGATAGTCTGCATACAAATCACAACACCATTGCTTAATGCTTGCACTATGAGCATATAGTAGGGTAGTTAGAGTCAAAGAATCGCATGAGTTCAAATGCAGAGAAGAAGTCACAGCCGCAAAGTAAAGATGGATACATCAAAGACTTTTCTAGTTAATATTTACCCAGGGGAGAAGAAATAGGCCAGTCCATGGGGGTGACTAATGTGTAATATATGGCAGTGGGAAACGCTGGATGTTTATCACGGAGATTGGCGAAAGGAAGAACATATGCATGATGTCAGTTTCTAAACACACAGGTCTATTAACATATATTGAAAACTAGTCAGCAAATCATGTGGTGTACAGTTCTAGCTATACCTTGATTTAGCAAGGATAGTAGTGCGGACTGCTGCTGAGGAGGAAGAAAAATTATTTTGTAGTTTATCTCAACTTAATTTTTTTATTTGTGGTGCTTTATTTTGAGTCAGTTTTGGAGTGAGAATAAGACAGACGGTTTGTAATGGTGAGACCCTATCTCCAGGAATGAGACTCTCGGGAAATGAAAGACTTGCTTCATGGGAAAGAACAGAAAGAAAAGAAGGAAGGATATGTAAATATAGCCAAATGCTGGCTTTGTCCTTGCTCAATACCAGGATAAACTACATCCCTATTCCTTACTTCTATCAATTTCTCTTCCCTGGCATTCTCTCCAAATATACCATAAGCCTGCTTTTCTCTCATTTTGTATTGCAATTCCTGTTTGTAATATATTAACTTACCTTTAATTTTCCTGTAAACTGGCTAAAAAGTATTAAATCATTGTCATACAACTTGTATCTATTCTTAACCAATGTTTTCATATAATGTGTGATTGGGTAAAATTATTTAAGCTATATTTGCTTTTTGTATTATTTTTAAAGATTGTAAAATTATTGTTCTTAAAATATTTTGTAATAATTCGGAGCTTTTCTCCCTGGGCTTCCGTTGAAAATGGGCTTCTACCCAGTCAGACTTTCCTGTTAATCAAATATCAATAAATAAACAATAGATATATAAATATATTAAAATATATCTAATCTGCATCAAACAAGTGACAGTACAGCTAGAAAGAGAAGCACCGATGATTCCTAAAAGTCCAAACTAGTTGAATGGAAGGCTAAATTTAAAAGATAGTATATGAAGAAAACAAGGATGTAGTGGGGAAGCTTAGTGCCAGACACAAGTAAAAACAAAGTTAAACTACTGACAGAATTTCAGGACTGCAGAGGTGCAAATTGGTAGATGTACTACATTGCAGAAGAAATAGAAAAATAAAAGAAAAGGCGCTTTATATTGATCTGTAGAAGAACAACTTCTTAATTTCTAATCAAGTGTTTAGATTCCATGGTTTGCTCTGTAGAGCTTGATCCTGTGGGTTAAATCTGTTGATATAAAAAAAAAATACACAGCTTGATTAGTAATTTAACAAATACTTATAGATCATCTGAATACTAATGTGGTGATTACATAGATATGCTCATATGGTTGCCTTGAACATCTATTTGTTTCAAATGAAATAGAATAAGTATGATTTGATGTGAAATGGTGGCTGAACAAATTTAATTTCTTTTACGCATGATATTCTGCAGTTTAGAGAAAAGGCATGCACCATTTGCATTTTGTATGTGTTTTGTATAAATGTAAGTTAATTTAATATGGATCCTATGGCTTGTCATGTGACACAGCAATATTAATCTGTATTTATTTTTATTGAATTAATTTGCCAAAAAAAGTATTCCAAGTTTTCTATTAAGTAACTTAGTTGAGCATTTTTTTATATTGATTTGTTCATTTTCATTCGTTAAAATAAAACTATAAACAAATACGAAAATATATACATGTTTTCTCTTTCCTTTATTCAGGTTCAGAGGTGCTTAGCAGTTGGTCTGTAGCAGTGATAGTGCAGTGATATAAATCATTCACGTCTCACTCGATTCATCTTCTAGTTTGGAGCAGAAAATACCCACGCTGATATGATTATTGTCTTGCTGGTTTGCCTATCTCACGTATTGCATTTAAGGATGGCCTTGGCTTATGCTGTCTAAAAAATAGAGGTTATTGCAATCCTTCTGTTTTGACTTTCAGCAGACCTAATGCCAAGTGCTTCACAGCACCACCAACTCTGATTTTACACATAATTGTTTGTATCACAATTTTTAATGATCCTTTTCTTTGTGAATTACTTACACTCACCACTACAGTTTACTAATTGACAAACTTCTGATGAAATGTAATAACCAAAATCAATATGGTATAATTTCTATTCTTAACTCTACACTTTTATTAATATGGTTCAGAACTACTTTACTCCTTTAAGCAATGAACAACATCTTTGCACTTAATACTACTGCATTAAACCCAATACAAAAGTATAAGAATTGTACCTAAACCTTCGGACTCATATTCAGGATCAGACTGCATGACTATTTGATATTATTAAGTGAAGGATACTGTCTTACATGCTGCACTCTGTAGGTCGCTTTACTGACCTTGCAGATGATTACTGAGAAAAGAATAAATAAATCAGAATATTGTGAGCAAGTCAGAAAGGCTGAACTTCTAACCAGAAGATTTACAATACAGCTAAAACAATACATAGGGAAACCACTTTCTAGGACCAACAATAAATATTTTTTCAATGAACTCTTCAGCTGTCAAATGAGACAACCTAAGGAAAACATTAAACTCTGAAGTAGTTTTATTTTTTTTGTAATATAAATAATATGCAACATCACAACATAAACATCCTCAGGTTAAATGGCCTACTTTTACACAGCAGCTCAATAGAAGCTTCTTGAAGTTAAATCCTCTATTTTAAGTCCCCCACCAACAGAGCTCCAGTTCTTAGGATTATGCAGCACGTTTTATAAGCTGACAGGAAATCCTTGACTGGCAATTAATTTGTTTGACATTAATTCACATGGGACTAACTCATGAGAGTCTCCTGTTTCCATGGGGGTCCATGGAAGGCGAGTAACGGTCAGCACAATCATTGTGTGACAGAGAACTGAGAGTGCCACAGTGGCGAATGAACTAAAGGTGAAGATCACAGCTTGCAAGTACTTCTCGGCAGCAAAGGAAGTGTTTTCAAGGTCTCAAGAATTTTAAGTGCAAAGTCTTTTTTCACCAGGCGTGCATAAACTTTGAAGAACTACATGCAATACTATTTATATACTGGACAACATTCTTAATTATATCTGATTTCTTGAAATATAATGCAATATAATTTGCATTTTATTTCTTTTCTTTTCTTTAACTATACTAACCAAAATCTCCGTTCATAATGCAGCACTTAATTTTCTAACTCTGATAATACAGCAAGAGAACTAGTTAATGAAAAATTATCAGGATTATGAGAGAGTAAGGTAAACAGCCTGATGTCTTTGTTTCTAGCAGCGTCAGTGGTATCAAGGAGCTCAGGCTTCAGAGGACAGCATTTTGAAATAAGTTTACAAGCTTTCATTTGTTTGAAAACATATGCCAGCAATGGTATTCAGAAATCTTTCTATTTCTTGTGACTGTGATATGAGATGATAAATACAATGGTAATGATAACCTTTAGATAAACTTGCAAGCATATCCTAAACAAATTATATAGTTTAATTCCTTAATTAAAGTACTTTATTTTATTATTTATTATTTTATTTATTTATTTTACATTTGTTGACCGGGATAGTCTGACTGGATACATGTCCATTTTCAGCAGAGGCCCAGGGAGAAAAGCTCCAACATAGTCTCAATGACAGATAGTAACATATTAGAGTTTAAGATAGAAGAGAAGAAAATAAAAAGTAATTTACATACTACCACAAACTACCTTGCTCTAACAAACACAACATACGACAGTTCATTATACAGATCTTTAAAAACATGCTAGCGAAATAATTAAGACAGATTATAGATTAGAGTTTGGCTAATATACAATGTACATGTTTTGGACTACATATCCCCACCCTAGGTTGTCCTTTTGGGCCTGAGAAATTAGTATGGCCTTGGTTTAATGAAGAGGAGCTAGTCTGGGTTTCCAATGTTTGTTATTTTATTTATTTATTTATTTATTTATATATATTACATTTGTTGACCGGGATAGTCTGACTGAGCTGACTAGCCCTTTTTCAGCAGAAGCCCCGGGAGAAAAGCTCTACAAACATTGCAATTAAGGTTAAACATAAGCAATTAACAAAAGGAGTCAAAAGAAATGTTTTTACAATAAAGTAAATAATAGTAAATATGGAAGCCGTATAACAATGTCACTACAATTTTATCAGTCGAGCAAGAAGGAAAAGAATCGTAGTACCATTTGCTGTTACTGTCCATCAAGTATGAGGGAGAAAGATGAGTTGGTGAAACAGTGAAGACATGTATGCTGCCTATCTACTTATCTAACTGTCTGTCTATATATCCATCTATCTTCATGGCCTTTATCTATCCATTGATCTAGCAAATATATCTAACTGTTTTATATATTTTGTATGTAAGTGAACCAGACCATTAGGACTGTTTTTCAGTCACAATTCATATTAAGTAAAAAGAGAAAAAGTGCAACACAGCTCGAAGCATAAAGTCAAACTATATAGTACAGCAACTGTAGTATTAAACAAAACATATTACAGCCTATAATAATAAACATAAATTATAATAATATTACTGGCATGTTCTATAGACTAAAGTCACAACTATCTTATTAGTAGGGAACAGAAATCAGGTTAGAGTTAGGTTCCAACATAGAAACATTTACAAGATGCTTTCCCTAGCCTGACACAAAACAAACTATAAAATATTATATTTCATAATTACTATTTGGTAAATGTAAATGCAGAGGTATATATATTCACAAATGTTTTATACTAGAGACACCTTTCATTTATTGACTTAGCACTAACATTTCATTTATGAGCCATTTTTGTGTTATTCCTAATTGCATTTAACAGATAAACCCCTGGATTCTGCAAGCCTTGCATTGCATGCAGGATTAGTGCAGGAGCTCCAGCAGGCAATATATCTGCTGTGCGATCCAGGAATAACCTGTAGGGGCGTGCACGAGCGGTCCTGCACTAGTCCTGCACAAACTCAGACCCTGTATGCAAATTACCCCATTTGCAGAAGAAATTTATGCAAATGAGGTGAATTTGTGATCCAAGAAGCTGAAAACCGGCCGTGCAGGACTAGTGTAATCTGCAGAAATGTACTCCGCCAGTAACGGAGTACATTTCTGCAAATTACAAAATGGAGCCATGACAGCTCCAAATAAAGGGTGGATATCATGTAGAAAGTATGCCAATGGCCAAGTATAAGGCCATTGACATGGAAAACACTTGAAAAAAATTAACTTTTATTTTTTTTAAATGAAAACTAGGCAAACACAATAAAATAAGGATCCAGGCCACCAGTGGAGACAAATCTTTTATAACACAACACAGATTAGTGCTTTCGCCTTGAAGCAAGACTTCTTCAGATAATACAAATGTGCTACACATTACTTATAAAATCCTTTCAATCAAACATAATTAAAATTTAAAGACACATGGGTCAAATACAAAAATTTAAAACATAACAAAAGTACATATATAATTCTGACATTTAACCAGACAGGTAACAACCATACAAAAAATGCCCAAACTTGGCAACATGATAAATGCTGCCATTTTAATTCTCTGTTCAGCAATACATTTTTAATGTCACCTCCCCTAGAATTACTTTTTACCACATCAATAATACCAAGTTTAATTTTTATTGTTGAACAGAGAATTAAAATGGCAGCTAAGGCTGAGGTCCAACATTTTCCTGGTCTTAATGAATATATAACTATTAAGCCAGTATTAGCAGCCAAGGCAGTTAGAATTTGATTATTCTGCATTTATCATGTTGCTAAGTCTGGACATTTTTTGTATGGCTGTTACCTGTCTGATTAAATGTCAGAATTATATATGTACTTTTGTCATGTTTTAAATTTTTGTATTTGACCCATGTGTCTTTAAATTTTAATTATGTTTGATTGAAAGGGTTTTATAAGTAATGTGCAGCACATTTGTATTATCTGAAGAAGTCTTGCTTCAAGACGAAAGCACTAATCTGTGTCGTGTTATAAAAGATTTGTCTCCACTGGTGCCTGGATCCTTATTTATTGTGTTTTATTTTTTTTAGCCAGTCTTGGCTGTTTAAGAGTAGGGCAGGGGCACGCAAACGGGATCTGGAGGAAAATAAGAAAATAAACCTACAATAAGCATTCTAACTAAAATCACTATTCTGCCATTATACCCAATGGCAGGCAGAAGACAATATAGCCAATGAATAGTGGTTGCTAAGGGAGGAGGCTCAGTGTGGGATATGTAACTATGCATTAGGAGGCAATCCTATACAAATGAGGAGAATGATAGTGAATCCCAGATTTCCCCTGCATGCTAGTCAGCTCCCAACAGTGTAAGAGCAGGAATAGCTTGGTGTGTGAGGGTGTGTCAGTCATACTATAAGTGGATTGGAGCCCTGTGGCTTAGGTTTGTTCCTAGCTTAGCACAGCTAGGCAAGGGAATGTCTGAGGCTGCCTAGCACACTTTACATTGCCTAAGCAGGTGTGTGTGCCGTGCACCGGGTTTCAAACAAACAAAAAAAAGTAAACCAGGAAATAGCAGCTCTGTGCACATTTGAACAGTATGTTTGCATGGCATGCCCCTGCGCTTAAACGGGAAGGCAATGGGAAGGGAAAACAGCAGTAGGAAGGTAATCTAGGAAAACTAGCATAGCTGGCAGGTGAAATGTATCAGAATCAAACAATTACACAGGCAGCAGACCAGACCAGCCCAGAACACAACTATAAACTATGCAAACACCTTCCCCCTCTGGTTTTTCCCATACTCTACACCACCGGTGTATACAAGCAGGGAATTTTTAACAAACAAAACAACAAAATGATAGGGGCTGCAGCAGGCATCATACAACAACATGTGGAAGAGGCTGAGGGTGATGATGATGAGAATGCTGTTGCGCAACCCACAGTGAGGAGAAGGAGAAGAGTGTACAGTCCCAGGGTAACCTACTAGGCACTAAATGAGCTGGAGATAGTGGAGTGCTATAGGGGTGACAGGGACCTCCTGCAGCAAATTGTTGAGCTGTGCCGGCCATGCCTGACACACCAAACTAACAGAGGGGACCCCATCCCAGTGGATACCAAGGTATGTGTAGGCCTAGGAATACTAGCCACAGGTACCTCCCAAAGCTCAACTGGGGATATCATGGGAACCTCACAGGCATCGGCATCCAGAGTATTCCACCAGTTCCTGGATACCATGTCAGCACATGCTGGTGAGCATGTATATTTCAATACCCGTGAGATGTTGGCCAGCAATATGCGTCACTTCTACCAAATAGCAGAATACCCTGCAGTAGTGGGTGCTATAGACTGCACGTACATATGCATCAAAGCACCACCCCATGATCAGGGTAGGATCTACATCAACCGCAAGGGCTTCCCCTCCATTAACTGACAGGTCATGTGCAATGCCCAAGGCATTATAAAGAATGTGTGTGCTGGCTGCCCTGGAAGCTATCATGATTCCCACATCTGGCATCTGACAGCTGTACCAGTGATTTGCCAGTGGGGACATCCCTTATGGCCACCTAGTGGAGGATGCTGGTTATGCACTGGAGCCATGGCTGATGACACCCATCAGAAATGTGCACACACATGAACAAGAACGCCATAATGAGGCACACGCACTGACCAGACTTATAATAGAGCTTGTGTTTGGGATGCTCAAGTCACGGATCCAGTGCCTGGATACATCCGGTGAAGCCTTGCAGTACTCACCAGTACATGTACTGAAATTGTTATGGTATGTGGCATGCAACACAATATGATCCTGTGGAAACAGCTGCTGCAGGAACAGCACGGGGCAGGGCCACACAGCCCCCCACCAATGCCAAGGCCTGCACAGGCACAGAGTGACTGGGAGGAGGAACAACCTGAGCCTGCCCCAGTAGGCAGATGGAGGCGTGCCAGGTATGCCCTGGCCTTGGCAAAGAGGCAACGCATAGCACATACACTGACACAGTAGGGACCCAGGGAAAGACACCTCTCTCTGACTCTGACATACAGTAAAAGGGATGCCAAACATGACATTTCCTGTGCTCAACCATCTATAGGGAGTATACTATGTGCATCAGACATAGACAGCCCTCCAGCACCATCCTCAATACTGGCACACCCACAAGGTAAGTAATTCAACCTACCAGTTGCCGAATGGAGTAGAATGTGTCATTACCTTTATCTATGGTATGGATGTGAGCATGCATAGGAATCGGGTGGCTGAATGGTATGCTAGCAGATAGTAGACACCCATAGTGGCACCATGAGATCTGTAACAGATACTGGAGTCACCATAGTAGCCAGCACTACACAGGGTGACAAAACCCACTGCAGGAAATGTGCTGGGTGACATGTGCGTCCATATGACTCACACATGCCGGTCTGGGAGGTTCACATACCCAACAACAGTCTCAGCCAGCAGGACAGGTGTAGACAAACACAAACAGAGGCTGTGCTATGGCCTCTGAATTATGCTTATGGCTAACCTGCCCCCCAGGCCTACACAGACAGACTACAGCAGGTCAGGCAGTGGGATGTTAGTTCTGAAGAGTAGGAAGTCAGACACTAATATGTAGGTCAACCTAAGCTAAGACCTGTAGTACACTGATATGCCTGCAGTCAGCATGATAGGTTAGAGTACAGAATGGAATGGAGTACCTGACACACCGGTACAGTCATAGCAAATGTGTACAAGTGCCAGGTGTGCCCCCCCAGCCTATGTAGAAATGTAGTAACAGTCAGGTGTGCCCCACCCAATCCTGTGTAGAAATGTAGAAACAGCCAGGTGTGTCCCCCCACAATCCTATGTAGAAATGTAGTAACAGTCAGGTGTGCCCACCCCCACTCCTATGTAGAAATGTAGAAACAATTAGGTGTGCCCCTTCCCCCAATCCAGCATACAAATGTAGTAACAGTCAGGTGTGCCCCCCCCCAATCCTGTGTAGAAATGAAGAAACAGTCAGGTGCCCCCCCACAATCCTATGTAGAAATGTAGTAACAGTCAGGTGTGCCCCCCCCACTCCTATGTAGACATGGAGAAACAGTCAGGTGTGCCCCTTCCCACAATCCAGCATACAAATGTAGTAAGAGTCAGGTGTGCCCTCTCCCAACCACTGTGTAGAAATGTAGAAACAGACAGGTGTGCCCCCTCCCCCAATCCTGCGTAGACACGTCGTAACATTCATGTGTGCCCCCCCACAACCCTATGTAGAAATGTAGTAACATGTATGTGTAGGTATAATACCAGAGGAGCACAGATGCCCAGCGGTGGCCAGGGTAGCAGGATAGGTGTAGCATTTGCACAATATGCAGGTCTGTGTGTGTTAGGTTGGTGTGTCTTTCATATTGTATGAGAGTGGTCAGTATGTATGCATGTTGAGGTAAGACCTGGTGGCCATTGCCCACTATGGATGATGACAGGGACAAGCCCTGACAGCTGCAGTGCCAAAGACAATTCCCAACAGTATAATACATGCTAGCAGTAAGCCATTGTAAATGTATGGTGGTAATATGTGTCACCATCTGAAAGACTGACATGGCTGTTGGGCTAGATATACAAGCAGTACACAGAGGAAAGTACCCCAAGACATAGAGTATATATTGTGTCATTGTGAAATAGAGACAGTCTTAGAATTGTACATACAGGTATGCATCACATTAACTGGTCCTGTAGTAGGCCATACCAGTGATGTCTGCCCGCACACTTGCAGATCACAAAGGAGGTAGGACTGATGTATTGGGAAACAGCTGATGTACCTGCACATGCCAGCATAACTGGAATGCCCCATGCATATCTGTGTGTCAGATGCAAGTAGTGTCCATAGCACACATGCACCCAGCTCATGCAAACACCAACCACAGGTACCACTCTGGTCATATCCCTGCTGTGGAGAATGGGTACAGTAAGACCCCACCTGTATATGGCAATAGCAGAAGAATGCAGCATGCAGTGCAGGTATTCCATGCAGGTGTGTCCTTAGCTGTAGGCAGCACCCTGCCAGCATCCACACCACCTGATCAAGGCTGATAGAAGGTTTTGGTATGAACACCTATCACAGCTATCCTTTCACCCCAGGGGAATATACTGCATGGTGGTCTGAGACTGACTGACAGAATGCAATGGCCTGCCACATCTGGCCTGTAGCAACACCTAATGGCCCACAGGCCTCTCCCAAAGGCCTGTGTCTCACATGTACTGCCAATGCATGTTATGTCATGGACACCCAAATAACAACATAATACACTCCACATAAGCCAAATGCAAGGCCATGTGAACAAACCACAGTAACATGTCCACCATGTCCCACTGCATGAACTGTGGACCAACACTAACTCACACCTGTGATGGGGTGATACCCTTAGGAAAAGTATCAGAGAATGTATGCCTAATGTATGGAAGAGGTTAAAATAACAGAGGGGGGTAGGAGCATGGGCAGCATGGAATGTGCATGGTCTGACACCAAGCTGTGTGCACACACTATCCCTGGCTTCAAACACATAAATGGGTGGCTACACACCTGCCTGTACACCACAATAGGGTAAATGTTCAGAACCATGGCCCCTGCATCTGGCTAACGTGCAAATCTGTACAGCTGTGAGGCATTGTCACAGCAAGATAAGGCCATACTGTCGTAGATGGATGTACAAGTATGGGATCCTCTGCCAGCACTGTACCAAGGTGCTGAACCAGATACACAGACCCAGCAGTAAGTGTCTGTAGCTCTCCCTCCAGAATGGCATAACTTACAATGAATATGTAGGTGTCTGCCCACAATACTGGACACAGCTGCAGGCACCCTTGTCCCCCAAGACATCACTGTGAGCAAGAATGTCCACCTGACAGTACATGAGGACAGAAAACATCACAGTGTATAACAGTACACATGTCTGAATATCCCTGCTAACAGTAGTACCATGCAGCTGAAGCAGCACAGACACAATCACCTCCAGTACACACTATCTCCTGCACAGTTTGTTCCCATATTGCCAAATGATTGACGGGTACCCTGCAGAAACAGTTTGCTACCTGTAGGTGTACAGCACAAAGGTCTGCACTGGAGTACAAACTACCTGGAATCGATCCACACATTCATTACAGAAGGGCATACTGGGCATGCTCACACACTTAGAGAAGTGAAGGCAATGTCAGACAACAACATATTGAAAGGTCATACTGGGCATGCTCACACACTTAAACAAATGAAGCCCATGTCTGCAAACAAGAGTGGACCATACATATCTGGCATTTGCAGATGCTAGTGCATACACTCCTCAGTATGCACCAGTCATACCTTGCACACTCAGTGGATAGGAATGCAGACACATATCCAAGGACAACACACTATAATAAGCCAAAAGTAGATGTACATAGATGTGTGGAAGAGAGTGACTGTGACAAGGAGCCATACCATTATGAGGCCTGTCCCAGCCAGCACACAGCTAAATGGCTACAACTACATGAGGTATAAATGTCACTCACTGTATACATTGGCCACCGGTATCCATCAGCATTACAGACTATGTGGTGCAAGTGCTAGCAGTGCAACATGACTGCACAAGGAAGTAGTCATCTAGCAGCTGTATACACATACCTGTGGAATATAACCCTGCGTGTGCCCGCATGTGGTATGTCAACCTCTAGATGAATGGGTTATGGCCCATGCACACAAACTGCCCTCCCCATAGTCCTACTATGACAAGCCTGCTGAGGTAATCCACTTTGAAATACACCTTTGGGAAAGGTGTAGCCCAGTAATCTCCATGGTGCATCCTATAACTGCATACTGCTGTAGTGTGATAAACTAGTTAGGTAGGAGTTTTAATCCCAGACATGGCAACTGTGCATGTGTGTGTCTCTGTCTGTGTAGATAGCAATGCTTTTTAGGCAAGTCATACACACTACAATTCAAATGCCCTACTTTGGCAAGGCTGCTGATGTCATTCACTGTGAAATACACCTTTGGGAAAGGTATAACACAGTAATCTCTGTGGCACGTCCCATAACTGTGTACTGCTGTAGTGTGATAAACTAGTTAGGTAGGAGCTCTAATCTCAGGCATGGCAACTGTGTGTGTGTCTCTGTCTGTGTAGAAGGCAATGCCTTTTAGGCTAGTCACACTCACTACAATTCAAATACCCTACTTTGGCAAGGCTGCTGATGTCATTCACTATGAAATGCACCTTGCAGAAAGCTGTTGATGTCATTTCACTGTGAAATACATCTTTGGGGAAAGAGTACTCCAGTAATCCCCGTGGTGCTTATTATAACAGCTTTATGCTGTAGTGTGATATAGAACTATGGTAGGGGTTCTATTCCCACACATGACAGCTGTGGATGTTTTTGTGTGTGTTTATATGTCTGTGTAGGGAGCAATACATTCTAGGCTAGTCACACTCACTACAATTTAAATGCCCTACTTTGGCAATCCTGCTGATGTCATTCACTGTGAAATACACCTTTGGGGCAGGAGTACTCCAGTAGTCTCTGTGGCGCATCCTATAACTGCATAGTGCTGTAGTGTAATAAACTAGTTAGGGAAGAGTTCTAATCACAGACATGAAAGGTGTGTGTGTCTGTGTTTGTCATTTGTATCATGTGTGGAGGTGGTTGTGAGTGTGTAACAACTGGACTCAATGTGGAGTGGATTTTGCTAATTCCTTATATTGTGGCCCTAGTATATATCACAATGTCCACTGTACAGGGATACAGGTGTAAAATAGCTGCGAGGCTGGGTGCAAATTCATAACCCTATATGTGACATCAAGGCCAGGTGAACAAAGTTAACAACTCTTGTATTACTCAGAGAACAGTCTCAACTCATGTCTCATACATACACACACTTGCCTATGCAATGGCCGCTATGTTGGTGGTACCCTGCATAATGCCCACTGATAGTAATCATGGTGTGATTGCAGTGGGCTACAGAGGGCATGGCACCCTGTCTATCAGTCCAATAGGCACGTACATGCTGACAGTGCACCTTCCCTATGTTCCCCACTGGACACCTGCAACACCTGTGGTGCCATCAAATGTGACCCACAAAGGACATACCATACCTGACAAACATGCCCGGTATGGACAGATGCCACTGACACCAGGGAATACTGGTATCATGCTATCAATGTAGGTGCAGGGTCAACCTGCTGTCAATTAACAGTTTCCGATACATGAGGCCAGGACTGGCACATCTGATGATAATCTGTGTACACAACATTGGCCAGACACCCCAGGTACAGTTCCACATGCCACTGTACATGCATGTGGGAAGTGTGCACATCCCAGACACCATCAATGTCATGGACTAAGGAACACATACATGGCAAGCAATGCACAGCATTGGCCACATGCAATAGTTACCCAAGTGACTGGATGGTGAATACAATACCCACCTGTGTGGGCTAATCCAGACACTACACCCTTGAGCCACACTGCAGACCATTGTCATGAGGCCTTATGCAAAGGTATACCCATCACCTAGCCTTGTATAGCCATCTGGCACAGTTGATCACTACACACTCATGAAGCAATGCACCCATGCATGTCAGCACTGGCACCCTGTGTCTGTGTGTGTGTTATATGATGCCTATGAAGACATTCACACTCATTACAACCCCCATTGGCATACTGAAGCATTCTGTCTGATGTCAGACACCTCCACATACCCTTTGCCCATATAACCTCTGTATGACCCCTGTGGTGCATGCCATACCTGTACAGTACTGTGTTGTGGCAATCTCACTAGTGATGAGTTGTATTACTGGCCCTGCCAAGTGTGCCAATGTGTGTGTGTCTCTGTGAGATTGTGGCTGTGTTAATGCTGACACTTGTTCATGCGGAAAGGCACATGTACTACACCTACCATATTGCTACCATATCACAATTGCAGATGTCACTCACCATCACATATACATTTGGATGGCTCCTCAACATGTAACCTATGTGGCACATCCAATAACTGCATAGACATGTGAAAGGACTACATAGTCATCAGGGGTTTGATACCTTGTACTGGTAAGTATGTGACACAAACATGCTTAGGTTTTACTCTCCCACCCCTCCCTAACTTATCTTTGCCTCTGTCTGCTTCTCTCACTCCCTCTCTGGCGGATGTGAACACTTACACCTGCTTTGTTTAGGCAGCAGCATGTGTATTTAAGTGATGCTCATGATCAGCTGATGGTCTCTTCACAAATTGTAGCCCTCCTCTAGCTGATTGCATGTGGAGCAGCTGTGGTAACATTCCCATAGCCAATTGCATGGAAACACACTCCAATATCTAGGAACATCATATTGGTGTTGGGCATTTTCATTCACTGTGAGCAGGAACTGGATCTGTTGTTTGGCAAACAGCATCACAGATGGATTGGGGCTTTACCTCTAACAACATATACTGTGGAAACAGGCCAATACGCAGGATGGGGATGTGCCTGACCTGACTATGGACTGTAAGTGCTGCTATACTGCATTTGGAGTAATGTTGTTTTAACAGGTTGTGTGTGGATATGGCTGTTTTACATGTTTTAATGCATGTCATGTCAATGCTATGTTTATGAGGAATCCCACATCTGTAGGGTCATCTACAGACTGGGCAGTGTGTGGTGCCTTTTGTTTCATGTGTTACCCACAGAACACCTATCTGTAAACTGCAGAAGGTAGTGTGAGGATTGCAGTCTGTAGATGGTGACAGCCATGAGAGTTACTGACTTCATATCCCTCATAGGACATATGTTGCAACAAACCCTGTTACAACAGTAAATGTATGAGGTTATCACAGCAACGTGTCAATATTGGCCCTGTGTTTGTGCCTCCAGCCATAACTCTGTCATCCTTTGTACTTATGTCATGCAGTAAGAGGTGCATATGTGCTGTACACCATATTTAGTGACATCATATCTGATAACAAGCCAGTGAGATATCAGAATGCTACACATGTTATGTGTAGCATGTGTGGCATTCTGATACACATAACATGTGTAGCATTCTGATACACATGTTATGTATAGTAGGGGTTATATGTGATGACATAACCTGAACATTCTGTGGTTGTGTGTACAGTGCTGAGGTTTGTGTACTTATGGTGATTGTTGATGGTGTGTGTATTGTTAATACGTACCTTGGCCTGTGTACAGACTGTGGTAGATGTCATTGTCTTGGTCCTGTTCTATCTGATGTTACATACTACTCCACTGTATGTCACCCTATCAGCTTACATGTTTTTAGGGTCAAACACACACATGTCCCATACCACAGACAGGCATCGGACCACATTGTGTAGTGGCCCAGTGTATGTAGGGTTAGTGTGTGAGTGGCACATATGAGGATGGTGTTAAACAGATAGCCAATATACTGTAACATTATGCTAGCTTACCATATGTGGCTGTGGTTGTGTTCACATTGGTTGCGGTTATGCACTTTCACACAGGTGTCTGTTACTCTGTGCTGTGACATGTCTGTAGAGCCTGCTATACATACAGGTACATGTGTATTCCCCCATAGGAAATGTAGGACAGTGTTGAGCCAGTCTGCCTGTAACCTGCACAGTGCTTTGTTACATGCCTAGCAGCTTAGTGTACTTACCCAGTGAGATGCCATGTCCAGGTCACACCACCCAGTCTGATAACATAGCAGGGTATTGACATCTGTAATATGTGTATGTAATGCCATGTACAATACATGCACCTATGTGCTGTCATTACAGTAACAAGGGGTGTAAATGTTATGTGCGGGACACAGACATATATGAGGCCTGTACAGCACTGTTATCCATGTGAATGTGTTACATACAGGGGTATTAGGCCAGGGTATGTGCTGTCAAACTGGCATGTAGTGTATCATGGCAGTACTACTGTTGACAGTGCTTACCCAGGCAAGTGCAGAGTGCTAAATGTAGTACTGACAACAGGCATACCTGCAGGCATAGCTGGACACTGAGGCCTCCCTGTTGTATTCCTGGTGTGTGAGCTGTGTCACAGTATATACCCCTTACTGGGTAATGATCTGACATGTGGAATCTAACTGTAGACTACCGTCTGTACAGCACATGTTAGTGAGGGCTTCTAACATGTACTTATGACATACATATTGTTGTCAAATGTCTATCTGTCAACACACTCATCCTACTGCATAGCTACTTTCCAAGCTGATGACTGTCAGTCCCTTTACAGATGTGCAGATGGCAGGTATCCAGCTGGGATATGTACAGGCAACCTAAGCTTGATTGACACTGACATGTCTGCCCAAGAACTGGCACATGTAGGAGATGTTACCCTGTGTGCACCACATGCCACTGGTACCTCCACTACACTACCACAGTCAACAGAACATGCTTGGGTACAGGTCTCCATCACAGACAGTAACCATGTGTTGTAATGCATGTTGCATACATATCAACTTGATCACCTCAGTGGCCATGTGCAGGAGGCACCTGGAGGATTGGCTGATGCATGTCATTCTCGCCCTGTGGGTCACCACAGTAGTGTCTGTCAATAGATTGCTTGCTGTCATCTGGCAGGTGGCAGGATACCACTGTACATACAACCCCTACACAACCCATCTCTCCTTGGACAATAGCTAGGTACACAGCTATGACCACCTGCAGCAATGCACCCTTGTACTGACACATATGTACGTGTGCATGACTGAGTATAGCAGTGTTCGTGTGTTAGCACACCTGTATTTGGGAATTCCACGAGGGCCTTCACAACCAAAGCAACACCCATTGCCATAATAATTTGTGGCTGCTGCTGTATGGGACATTACATGTACCCTGTTAAACTCCACCCCATACCGGCTACATGAGCCTTGCAGTACCAGCACAACAGTGTTTTACAAATGGGTTGATAGGCATGGGATACGCATTGTGTTCTGGCATGTGTGTGTAGTTGTGCATGTCCATATATCTGTAGGGTACAGCATTCTGAGGCCACATATTCCTATTACAATACCCATTGCCACACAGTAGTACAGATAGTGTTGTTGCTGCCCATAGGTGAGGCATGACAATGCAACAACCTACTCTGCGTGTGACATGTGCATTAGATGCATATCCCTCTAGTACCACTGTTGGGGTATACTACGGGTTGTATTGCAGTCGCGGCCAATGTGTGATGGTGGGCATGGCAGACTGTCATCATGGGTTGCAGGGAGTATAATATCCACTGGAGGATGTGAGTGCTGTGTACACTGTCATTACACCAAGGTACACCCAGTATATGTCTCGTGTACCATGTTATGGTTACCACTGTCACCATCAAACATACATGTAACTGATAACCGATAAAAGAAGAAACCAGAACCAAATACACCAGTAACCAAAATGGTGTCTGGAAAAATGAATCAGGAGTGTAAAACAAATAGTTCAATCCTTTATTGAGCCCAAACGCTAGTCACAAAGCATCACTACCATAAACGCCTTAAACCATATAGATGCGTTTTCGTCAAAAAAGTTCGACTTCATCAGATGACAAAAGCCATTTAATTCCTCATATTTATACAATTACTAATTAAATAAAACCATTCCCCCGAGTTTAAAACAACCAATTATATTAATGCGAACCTCTTCATTTAAATATTTCATTAATAA
Source organism: Protopterus annectens (assembly GCF_019279795.1). Classification (NCBI taxonomy): domain Eukaryota; kingdom Metazoa; phylum Chordata; order Ceratodontiformes; family Protopteridae; genus Protopterus; species Protopterus annectens. Next base: position 1,415,850,123 of record NC_056728.1, on the reverse strand, counting down.
TTCATTTAAAGTAAAATTCCACCTTCTAATTCATTTCAAAACCTTCTGTTTACATAAAAAATAATCTAAAAACATGAATTCTATCTATACAGGAATCATTCATTTTCCACATTAAGAAATTTTTCGTGGTATATGTGTTATATACATGATGGACAAATTAATTTGATAAATCTGTACTCAGCATAATTATATCTTTATAAACCAGTGCACCTAGTCAAGTTTCATCCCCTTTGTCTAGATTACTATGATCCAATGAATTGCAGTCACAGTTTAGCTGTTCTTAACTGGGCTCAATAAAGGATTGAACTATCTGTTTTACACTCCTGATTCATTTTCCAGACACCGTTTTGGTTATACATGTAACTGATACCACAATCCAGGCCAGTTATGCATGTGCTGTGTGCAGCCTACCTGTAACACACTGGACACACGGTCAAGTTAGTTAGCAGCGATAGGCCCTGGTATCTCAGAACTGGGTCTGCCTGTTATGTGTCTGTTAATGTGTATATGAAGGCATGTCATACTACATATTGTCCATATACACCCATTACACCCCCATTAGCATACTGTACATGTCTGGGGATGTTCTGCATGTAACATGTAACCTGGAACACACCTCACCGTAAACGCTGTGTGGTGTGTGCAATGTAAACCAGGCACTTCAGTATCACTACATAGCTAGGTAGGGGTCTAGTCCCAGTGTTACCAAGTAACAGTGTGCATGTATGTGGATGGGTCTACATCAGGTTGCAGGGTATACATGCCTCAGTGGTCACCTGTCTATGTGGCACAGGCAATAACCATTTTAGTAACCAGTGATGTGTTCAACTGTACCCCAGATATGACGCAGCCATGGTGTCACCACGGTGCCATACCCCATTGTGGAATATGACTGCAGACCATCCTCGTGCTGACACATGTACACCTACACCACAAATGGATAGCATTATGGAGACCACAGCCAACCAGTGTTACTAACAGCTATAATGCATCATTGCTGGATGGCTATACTACCTGCCATATATGCATTACACTTTACTCCTTACAACATGTTACACTGCAGTACTGTGGTACACTGTAGTACAGTCACCATGTGCATCATAAACATATTAGCCTGTCCCTGCATTGATGGTATGGATGACAGGGATGTGGTACAGATATGATCATATGCACAGGGCATCCTTGTGCTGACACATGTACACCTGCAACACAAATGGATAAAATTATAGAGACCACAACCAATCAGTGTTACTAGCAGCTTAAATGCATCATTGCTGGATGGCTACACTACCTGCCATATATGCATTACACTTTACTCCTTACATGTTATACTCCAGTACTGTGGTACACTGTAGTAGAGTCATCATGTGCATCAGAATCATATTAGCCTGCCCCTGCATGGATGGTATGGATGACAGGGATGTGGCACAGGTATCATCATATGCACAGTGTGTGATGTTGGCTTGCCAGAGGCCGAGGTTGGGCCATACATTTCACACCATGTGTGTGGATGAGGGGTGTACTTCGGTGAGCTAGGGGTGGTGCTATGGTGTGTGTAGGTATGGGGCTGCCCTAGGTGTGTTTGTATAGTGTGTGGGTATGCATGCACACAGTTCTGCCATGTGGCTATACTACACAGGTGTTTATGGACAGCTGTAGACCATATCTGGCAGAGTATGCAGTTCACTGCCTCCGGCCACTGATACATGGACTGTGCCTGACAGGGGTTCCATGGGCATGTCCAGGTACAGGCCTCAATGCTACTCTCACCTGCTGATGACAAATGTCCACTGGTACCAGGCCCCTCCTGAGACTGGCCAGGACCACATGCATGTGGCCTGCTGTGGTGTGGTGTGGACAGCACCCACCCACAATGCCGGGGCTGGTGCTGCCACTACAGGAGCCCCTTGGTGTCCTGGTATGTCCACATTGACTGCCAGCTGTTGGTGTTTCTGGCCTACGTCTATGCAGCTGTTGCCTCACTCCCACCACGGTCGATGAGGGCCATCATCTCACCTGACCATCTATCCATGAACTCAGTTAATGCACAGATGGCACCTGCCAGTTCACAGGTGTTGTCACTTGCAGATGTGAGAGCAGCCGTCTGCAGCCTCGGACCCTGCCTGGTGTAATGTTCTATACGTGCCTGCTCTTCCATGACAGCCTGAAACATACACCTTCTGGTACCAGCTATGCTGCCTCTGCCAGGGGCATGATGTCCAGTGACCCTACCACGAGCACCCTGGGACATCTGTCTATGTGGTGCCCAGTCTGACATCCAGCTATGCCTGCTGTGACCAGACACAGTAGACATGATTACCACACTTCCCTGTGCACAGCCACCAAATGCCAGCTCTCCCTCCGCTATGGCCACTAATGATGGGGTATGTATAGGCACTGAAACTGTGTGGGGGATGGGGTGGTTAAAAGAGGGGGGTGTGAAATGATGGAGCTGTTACGGCCCCTGACAACCGCACCTGTTCCTCAACAGTACTATTCTCATCTTCTGTGTCAGTATGGACACCAACATCAGATTGCTGATAGATAAGTGTTAGATGGCTTCACTGCTGTCATTCACTGTTCACTCTGCGTATGTCCGGACATCATGATCATGGCCTCTATATGTGTGGGCTACTGTGTTCACTCCAATAATATCACACACTGGTGGGTCATGTGTATGTATTGCTCAGTACATGCCAGATATGCTGCTCAATCAGCCTATCATGTGACAACTGTAATTTATGGATACACTCCCTGGTGTTGACTAGTACTTCCCCAATGCATCTGTAGTGCTGCATATGTGGGTTGTAGGTCACCTCTCTGCTGGATGCGATATTAAGGGTATACCTGGTGTCTACCTTCCCTCTCAATGCCTGTTCCATGCTACAGACCTTATTATACTATCAACTGTTCTGTGATTACATACATGACAAGTATTCCTGGTGTGTAATGTAGCAGTCCATGTACATGTACTGCACGGTCCCAAAGGGAGGTACTGCTGTATGAACACCCCACAATCACACATGTGCATACATGGCCACCCACACAAACACACACAAATGCGCACATGCATCCTACATGCATCAACCTCCATCCACTTCACCAGATTGACCCTACAGACAAACTAACTAACCACCAGGACACACACACACACACACACACACACACACACACACACACACACACACACACACACACACACACACTGGTGAGGTTACACAATGACAGTCCTCCTATTACCCATCTGTCAACATGCAGAACATATGGTACACAACAGCATGCAGTGCAGCTATAGTCAATCCATGCTAGTAACAGTATACATGTGTGTAATGCATGTGCTGTGTCACTAGGTGATGCCCTTTCCCTTGGATACCAGTGCACCTATGTACACAGTATTGCTGTGTACCTGTGCTGCACCCTGCCATGTACTGTGCACCACACCTCACAGGTGTACAACCCATTGCGGAATGTATAGTACTGTGTCAGTTATGTCAGCTTTAATGCTCATAGCCCCTATATTTTTCAGCAAAACATACCTGGAATGATATGTGGACAGATGTCATTTGTGAATGCCTGATGTCTGATTTACAGCTCTCAATAGCAGCGGACCACATATGACCAATCCAATACTCTTAAACTTACAACCATCAGAGCATACCATGGCTATGGGGAGTGTACACACCCTTCTTGATATGATGCACCCATCTGTGATCTGCATTGGGACCATATCACTGCATATTTTAGCAGTACATGAGCCTGATATGTGACATATGTCCTGTACTTTCACATGCAGTGTCTACGGAATGTGTTAGGTGTGCAGATGCTGACCGCGATGCATACACTCTGTGTGGGCATATATGTGTTATGTCGGTTTATTGCACCCCTTGTTGTGTGTACTACAGCAGTCACTACTCCTAGCGGGGGTATACCAGCGTGGGCCATCTGCAATTGCCAGTGTATGTTTAGTCTGCCCTACACATGTCCCCCTAATCTGTATGATTGCAAGGTTTACTTATGTGCATCCATTGGTGCATTTCACAGCAACAATATATGCACATGTACAGCATGCATTCTGAGTAGGAATGTTAGATGTGTGCATGAGATATACCATCGCCATTAGATGCCCGGTGTATTGGCAAGCATCTACATAAACCATACTCACCAGCTACAGGCTGCTGCCTTGGTGGTATCCTGGAGGGACCTACATAAGAGGGTGAGAGATGCAATGTCAGTGGCCACACCTGCGGCAGTGCTACAGGGTGACTGCAGTATTACAATACATCAACGGTACATTTCCACAATTCTACCACATATGGACATCTGTTTATCACTACTATGCAGCAACACAATATATCTATGACATGTCAGATATGCATGATCTACCTGTACCAATGCGGATGTATATGCAACTGTGGTCTACTGATGTGCCCTATGGTCTTATCTACATACTCCTCGGCCGGTGTGTGGGTGGCACCCATCTCCACAAAGGTGTCCGGCAGTTGGTGGCTGGCTGGATGGGCAGGTGACCCGAGGCTGGCCAGGAGCTCCTCCACGTGTCAAGGGGGATGGACAGCATGGCCCACCCTTTGATGAGGTGATCCCTCCCGACTGCAGCAGCATGCCGATGGGCATTGCAAAGCAGGTCAGAACAATGATGCCGGACCTGCTCATAACTGCGGTTGTGCAGTCTGACATCATTGACCCTGTGGATTAGGTCGTTCCACAGGGCGGTCTGCTCCTGTAGCTCATGGACAGCCTGGCCAAACAGGACAGGGTAATGCTGGATTAAATAGGTGAGCAGTACTTTATTTTCAGCAGCTGAATAAGATGGTAGCCATGCATGTGACATCTTGGCTGAAAGACATAAAGATGGAAACAGGTCTGAGCAACTCATACAGCAAGGTTACCACAGTTTGTAATACACATCTCTGTCACCCCCCCACCATATCATTGACAACAAACTGTACACACAACTCATTAGGTATGGCTACAGCTTACCTACCAGTGAGACAGATATTGCATTGTACCACACTTTGTGCTATGTGTTTGTAGCCATGTTCCCTGTGTGGACACTATCAAAGCTGGCCTGTTACAGACTATTCACCTGCATGCCATTGACAGGGCCACTATGGTTCCATATATGCCTGTGGTATGTCTGTTTTGTGATTGCTGCACATGTGACATTCTGTGTTATTGGGGATATCTATGCATGCTGTTGGACATGTTCCGGGATTGTGTAGGTTACTACTACCAATGCATGTTCTATAACAGTGACACAATAGCATGTATATGCACTATTGCCAGCAGAACCACCTCTACAAAGCCATCTGTGCATGTTACCTGGCCACATCACATGTCTATCCCATCATGGGGCATCCTCATGTACTGGTCAAGCAATACCGTCAGGTGGAATCAACCCAGGGGATGTTATTCCCTCCCTGGAAGTACACACAGACATGTTCCTGTCCCCTGAGGTCAGGTCCAGGGTCTGTTCCATAACAGGCTCCACAGACACATGTGGAATGTGCTACATCACTCTGAGGCACCCAGTACATATTCACAGGAATGACATGCTCCTTCTGCTCAGCCTCCAGAGCAGGCACCTTCAGGATGTGGACTGCTGTCTTGAATTGCAGTGGGTGGGAGGCTTGTTCCCATTGTGTTCATATTGGGGCCCATGGGGCTTCCACATCACAGGCCACACACACCATCCAGGGTGTTTACCCATGCCATGTGTCACATACCACCCCTGTAGACTGTCCTCTATATTTACCAACCCTGACCACCTCCGCAACTATACCTGTCATACTTCCTCATATTCCCATTCCATACTTCACAGACAAAGGCAATGTGGTCCCAACAAGGGGTTGACATGTGACATACCTGTTCATGTTGTACACACTGCCAGCTGTAGATATCTGTGTGTATGGCTATGTGAGCTGTTTCCTTGTACATAGCATGCAGCACTGTGGTAGTATTATAGGGGACGTATTTATATACATATATGTGTGTGTGTGTGTTTGTATATATGTAGACATGCATATAGGTATATATCTATATATCTGTAGGTATATGTGATATATATATATATATATATATATATATATATATATATATATATATATATATATATATATATATATGTGCTCATATATATGTCTACACATGGGTATCTGTATACTTGTGGACATACATGTATATATATATATATATATATATATATATATATATATATATATATAGTTTTATATATTATATATGTGTACATATATACAGATATGCATACCTATATGTGGGGTACATTAAGACATCAGGTCCACAATCTCACGCCACCTTCCTGCACAGCTGAACTATTCTGCCTTGCTACAACACAGACAGGTGCCACATATGGACACATTCTGACAGTGGGGGGGTATATGTAGGACCAGATTGCAGGTAACCCTATTACACACCTCTGGCATTCCTGCATGCTACATTACAGATTAACTTGAGTATTCTGCAAGGGGTGGACTGTGGATCCCATGTGTCCATCATAATGGCATTACTTCCACTACCAGCTATTGGCCACGCAATATACATACTTCCCATCACACAACACACACTATGATGGCTTACATCTTGTCAGTTAGTGCTGGTCTGCACAGTAGATGGCTATGGCCGACTACCTACAGGGACAGATATGTCCATAACAGTTGTTCAGTTGAACATCAGTACAACACCTGATGGCACATATAAATCATTCCACCTCATCTATCCCATTATTATGGACCAAGTACTACATTCAATTACATGCATATTGTCAAAGGAAAAAACTTCAAAGACCAATTCACGTTAAGTTCAAGCAAGGCACCCTTTATTACTTGCAGGAAGGAGACAAAGCATGTAGGCACAAGGTATGTCTGAATCATTAATGATTAGTAGGTTATACTTATACAGTTCTCTTCCTGTCACATAGAAAATGTTACATTCTATTGCTGACGTAGTTAGACATAGCTTTCTGTATGTTCTACAGAAAATATTGCTAGACTTATTGCTGACCAAGTTAAATTATATGTCATTCTGCAAAACATTTTGAGAAAAACAACCTGGCCTTGGGTTTATGTCAGTCCATTTCAACATTTCAATTCTTCTATTGTACTGTTCTAATACATGTGTTACATTTTACCTAGATTCAAGGTACATTTCTAGCTTTAGTACAAGTAATGCTGACTACGGTTTAAACTTTCAAGCATCTATTGTTTTATTTATCAATAGCTTCTAGCAGCTGCATGTTTTCTCATGGCATAAGCAGAAATGAATATCCCTTTGTTAAGTTTCATGATATTAGCAGAAATGAATTACTTCTTGTTATTTTCATGACATTAGCAGGAAATAGAATGCTTCTTGTTAAGTTTCTAATGGCTGTGCAGATTCATGCAATGTGAACAGAATAAATGTATTAACCCTTTTGAATCTCGAATGCACTAAGCATGCATATTACTATTACATATTTTTCTAATATTTCCCCCCTTTTAATATTTTTATTCTACTTTCAAGATAAGCATAAACAGTTTTTCTTCCCCTAAACTCTTCCTACTCAGGATTTGCAGCTAAGAGAGTCATTCAGTTTAAACTTATGAAAGCATTTTCAGATTTTTAACAATTCGTCAAGTTCAACACCTTGGTATAAGGTTTCTGAAACTGACATGTCTATAAAGTCTTTAATCAGTCTTTTCATGCAGGGGATGCAGCAGCACACACAGACCACCAGTAGGATCATTCCTACACAGATGGCAATCAGGATGTTCATCAGGATACTGCCCCACCCCCCAAACAATCTCTGGAAAAAGTCCTTCAGTGGATTTGGTCCTGGTTTGGTCATGGCTGACACCTGCTGAATTACCTCAAGATGATTGTCTATCTCGTGTTTGTGGTCAGGAATATACGAACAACACTCCTGCTGGATTAAAGCGCACATACCTCCTCTCGACGCTAGGGTGGAGTCGAGAGCCATGCAGTTTTAAAGCACTACAGTTCTCATGGCAGTCAGTTCATCAGTCACTAATTCTAGGGCAGAAAAGGTTGCATTGCTCATTATTTCAAGAAGTTTAGACAATTTCCTCAGTTCCCAGATTGATTTCATTGCTCCATATGCTGGCAGTACACCTGTCCACGAGATGATGGCATTACTCAAGTCCATATGTGACAGTCCATTTTTCACTAAGCCCACAGCATGATGGTTTTTCCAGCCCGCATTGATTTGCCCCACTGGATTGACAGGCTTCTTGATTTCTCGTCGAACATTTCGAATTTTCCCTTGAGGTAAAACTGCTGTGTGTCGTATGGCCAGAACCAGGTACCCCAAATAACAACTGCCGGACCAATTCTCAGGTAACCACTTGTATGCTTTCCTACCACATACAAAATAACAGTCTTCTACTTTGGTAGTAACTTTACTATGTCCTGGCTCTGAATGAAACATTTTTTCGTCTATCATACAGTTGTTTATAAAGGTCAGCATTATGTTTTACTTCATCAGTTGTCCTATGCGTCAGTTCAACAAATGAATCATAGCTCGTGTTGCAATAGGATCCTGTGTTATCAGTCTTATTGTAGCATCTATAGGGGACAATCACATTGCAATTGCTCCAACCCACCTGAACTGTATCATTTTTGTAAAAACACACAGTCCCCTTCTGTTGAACAGACAAGTGCAATGCTACTTTATCTTGTGATGTGACATCTGATATATCATAGACTAAGTTTTCCCAGGTCTTGTTGGCTCCTAGGGGGACTGAAGTTAACAATAACCCTCCGTATGCTGCTGGCAAAGCTGTGCAAATCTAGCAATTCGAAACATTGAAGGTCTCAGCATACACATATTTGATTGTCTGGTAAGTGTTGAAGTTTGGGTGCCACTCTGCGTACAACTCTGCATGCTTGTTTAGTCCAGTTTGTGTGGCTGAAAAAAGGAATGGCCACAACAAAAAGATTATTATCACTAGTACAGTCAACAGGATGGTTATGCAATACTTCCGAGGAAATGGTTGATCTGCATTCCTGTTTTCTCCGACTCTTCCGAATAGGTACATTTGGATCTTACTGGATTCTGTCATCTTTATTTCAGACATGTGTTCTTACTCTCTGCCCTAACAGGACCTTCAGCACCAATGGTTTCTTCACTGGGGTTGAGATGGATCAGCCTATTGATCTGACCCCCCTTTGTAGCCAGACTTTGTGCTGAGGGCTCCGATGGAGAGGTAAGATTTTTGTCCAGTTCAAAGTTCTTAACTAGTTTGCAGTGTGTCAGGTGGATCCACGAAGCTTGCTCTGCTATCTTGACTGCAGTGGGTGTCGAAAGAAACACCTGGTAGGGACCTTCCCACCTTGGCGACGACCAATTCTTCTTCTTGATAACTTTTATCCACACCCGGGTGTCACTGCCACTTCTGATGTCTCGGTTTGTTTTCTATCTGAAACAGAATTTGACAGCAACAGATGTTTAGAATTCATTACTTTCTTCATATATTCAGCTAGTGTAAAATCAGCTTCCTGGTCTGATGACATGAGAAGTTTCCACTGTGGTGTATAGTAAGCACTTCCAAATAACTTTTCAAAAGAAGTCAATCATTTTGCTGTAGGGACAGTTCTCATGCTCAACAGTGCCAGGGGTAAACAGTATATCCAGTTTTTCCCTGTCTCAGCTATCAATTTTCTCAATTTGTTTTTTAAATATACCATTATGCCTTTCAACTAGCCCTGCAGATTGTGGATGGTATGCACAATGATTTTTTAAAGAAATACCAAAATGCTTACTTAACTGCTGTATGGTTTGATTTATAAAGTGTGTACCATTGTCACTGTAGATCCTTTCCGGAATGCCAAATCTAGGAATGATTTCTTTGACAAGTACTTTTGCCACCATAGCTGCATCTGGATTTTTGGTTGGAAAGGCTTCCACCCACCTGGAAAACATATCTACAATGACAAGACAATACTTCTTATTTTCACATTTGTTCAATTCTATGAAATCCATACAGATAGTGTGAAACGGATATGGTGGTGTAGGGAAACTCCCTTGCTTGCTTGGGCTTTAACGCCCCCTGTGCATGATGTTTGTTACAAATCTGACACGTCAAACAACATTTTTTAGAGTAGTTTGTAAATCCGTACGTTGTGAACACCTGGTTCACCAGCTGTACCATCCCCCCTGTTAAGGCATGGCACTGCCCATGACTCAACAAAGCTGCATATCTAAGCAAATTAGATGGTAGTATTGGTTTCCCTTCTCTAGAGATGTACAGCCCCTTTTCGAGAATTGCTCCTCGTTTTACCCATCGTTGTTTTTCAGCTTGCGTAGTGAGTGTCTGCATTGTTTTTAACATTTCTAAGTCTAAAATGTCAGAGGGTTGTAGTTCCTCATTTAAAAGAAATACTTCTGTAGCTGCTTGTTTTGCAGCTGTATCAGCTCTTGCATTACCTTTTGAAATTCTATCTTGTTGCTTGGTGTGAGCTGTGCATTTACAAATGGCTACTTTTTGAGGTAACTGAATAGATTCTAAGAGATCTAAAATAAACTGTTTGATAGGTTTGCCAGTAGATGTTATCATTCCTCGGTTTTTCCACTGTTGCGCAAAAACATGTACAGTAGAAAAAGAGTACTGGCTGTCAGTAAAAATATTTACACATTTACCCTTTGCTAAGGTACATGCCCATGTCAGGGCAATCAATTCTGCTGCCTGTGCAGATAAGTTGTGTGGTAAAGGTTTTGCTTCTATAATGTCAGTATCAGAAACTACTGCATATCCTACTAGGTTCAGTCCTGCAGGACCCCTTTTGCACGAGCCATCTACGTAGTATGTCACCTCAGCATCATCCAAGTGGACATCCGTGAGATCTTTTCTAGGTAGTGTCTTTTGCTCAATCACCTGCAGGCAGCAGTGCAGTGTGCCGTCTGCAGGGGTCGGGAACAGAGTAGAAGGGTTTAAAGTCATGCATCATTCAATTGTCGTGTGAGGTTGGCTCAACAATATAGTCATACAGGAAAGATGCATAGCAGGGGAAAGATATGCCACCTTTTCTTGTAGTAAAATAATTGCGACTGCATGAGGCACTCTCAAAGTGAGAGGGTGGAATAAGGCTACTGAGGCCGAAGCCTGTACTGCCATTGCAGCTGCAACTACTGCTTGTACACAGTGGGGTAAGGATCGTGCTACTGGGTCTAGTTATGATGAATAGTAAGCAATGGGGCATTGCTTATCCTCATGCTGTTGTGTCAGCACTGATGTCATGTAACCCTGCTTACAATCTACAGTTTGGAAAAAACGTTTATGATAGTTTGGCAATCCCAGAACTAATGAGGATGCTATTAACTGCTTCAGTTTGCAGAAAGCAGATTCTGCTTCTGGTGTCCATTGTAACAAATCCTGCGCTGCCATAGGTTTCTTATATATAAGGTCAGTTAGCGGTGCAGATTCCAAAGCATAGTTTGGAATCCAGCTCCGGCAAAAATTAGTTGTACCCAGGAAAGACATCATTTCCTTCTTGGTAGTGGGTTTTGGTGCTTGCAAAATTGCTATCTTTCTGTCCTCATCCAATGTTCTGCCTTCCTTGGATATTACATATCCCAGGTATTTAACTTATTTTTTCCAAAGCTGTAGTTTACTTTTATTTACCTTATGTCCTTCACTGGCTAAAAATTGTAGAAGTGCTATGGTATCTTCTTTACAATCTTGCTGGGTGGGGGCTGCCAGCAAGATGTCATCAACATAAAGTAAAATCTGACTGCCTCTTGGTGGGGTGAATCCCGTCAAGTTGCATGCCATTTCTTGTGAGAATATCATTGGACTTTCACAATATCCCTGTGGTAGTCACGTATATGTATACCTTTTCCCCTGAAATGTGAATGCGAACCAATACTGGCTGTCAGGGTGTATCGGTATCGAAAAGAACGCATTGCTAATGTCTACCACAGAAAAATACTTCTGTTGAGGTTTTAAATCATTCAACAGGGTGTGTGGGTCTGGCAGCGTAGGTGCCCTTGGTATTACTGCATCATTTACAGCTTGTAAATCTTGGACCATATGCTATTCTCCATTTGCTTTTTTGACTGGAAATAAGGGTGTGTTACATGGTGAATCGGGTGATTCTACTAGTATCCCTCCTTTAAGTAAGGCTACTATAATAGGCTTTATCCCTGCCTCTGCATCTTTTCTTAAGGGATACTGTCTTTTTTGTGGTCTGAATGCTGACTTTGGCGTGATAGTAACTGGTCCCGCTGTACGAATAGGTCCTACATCTGACTTTCCTGTTGACCAGAGAGTCTCTGGTATATTTTGTAAGGCATTTTCTTCCTCCTTTAACAGGAGTGTCAATCAGCTGTCCTCACCAGACTGTAAGTGCACAGCTGGATTGGTTTGAGTTATCCAATTTAACTTCTGTATTTGTATTCCCTGTTCTGACAGTTCTAGCTCTGTCTGTTTCTCCTATCTCGTAACTTTTTCTCCTAGGTCTGCCCATTCTATATTTCTGTTTTTGGTTAGGCTAACATGGTAATCAATTAGATTTATAAAGTGCAAAGAACTCCTGGGGCAACGAACAGCTGGCTACACTGTTCTCTTCTGTGTCCCAGTACAGGTTACGTAATATCAGTCTGTTTGCATGATTCTTAAACAATTCTTGCTCATATTCCTTATCAGGTCCTGGTGTATTACAATAATACAGGGTACAGTGCAACAGGTGTTGCTTATCAGTGTCAAGGGAGGGGGAACTTGCTGAAGGCTACATTCATTAACTCTTTGGTTACAGTCCCTGGACCAGTCATAACCAAGTCCTGCCTGCACCAATAAAACATTTCACCCACTGATTGCACTGCAAAGGTATCAATTTGTTGCTGTGCTTTCATACCCTGCATGGTTGGAACTACTGCTATACCAAATAGCTGCATGAGGTCTCTGCCCAAGAGGTTCACTGGGCATTTTGCAGAAACAACAATTTTGCTTTTTGTGTCAATCCTGAAACTGGACCAGTTATTGCAATGTCAAGGGAGAGAGGCTCCCGATACAGCTGTCCATTAGCTGCTTTAACCAGTATGTAATCAGGTGTCTCTGTGTTTTCTGGTAGTTTGGAGGGATGTATCAGGGTTCATGATGCCCCTGAGTCACACAAGAATTTGGCTTTCCTCCCTTCTACCAAAAGTGTAACTTCTGGTTTTGTATCTGACAAATAGAGCTCCAAGCGCAATAAAGCTAGGCCTCGTTCACACTTACAAACTATCCACACCTATGTGACTGCCACACCCCATTCCCTACCTTCCTAATACTAATTTCCAACCTTGTCAAGCTCACCAATCTCAACATGCCCTTGCCTTTTAAACTATTTTATCTACTCCTGCTACTTAACATCCTTCTTTTATACTATACCCTTACTTCCTATGAGTACTACACCCTCAGCAGATCTCCTAGCTTAGCTAAACACACTAGCTCTGTCCTTCCCCTACCTGAACAAACCTATATTAACCTCCTCTCATCCTGCCCTTACCTTCCCCCACACTATCACAGAGTACTCCGTAACAAGTATCACACAACTAGAAAGTTCTACCTAATACCCTCTAAAAGCTCAAAAATATTTCCTCTCTCTCAAACACCCTTACTGTTACACGGGGACATTCACCCCAACCCTGGCCCAAATAATTCCCTCCTCCACACCCTCTCAAACCAAACTACTAACAATTTGAGTTCACCTTTCTCTTCTAACTCCCTTTCAATAGCACACCTAAATATTCGTAGCATTAACAATAAAATTACACAACTCCATGCTTTAATTGACCTCTACTCATTTGATATTCTCTGTCTTACAGAAACCTGGCTCAAACCAGGTACCAAAGACAATGAAATTACTCCCCCTGGCTATAGCATTTTAAGGCGGGATTGTCTAAACAAAAAGGGTGGTGGAGTTGCTTTACTCTATAAATCTGAACTAGAGGTGTCCTCTATTGACTCCCTACCTCCCCCCCCCCCCTGCCAATGCTGAAATACTCTGCAGCAAATTACAAGTAAATAAAAGAAAAGCCATATATATAATATCTTCCTATATCCCTCCTAGCAACAACTTGGATACCCTTGAAAAAATTCTCAGCCGGCTCTCCTGTAGCTTTCCTCAGGAAACCATACTCTTAGGAGACTTCAATATTGATTGGAACTCCTGCATATCGCCCAAACCCACCTATCACCTCAACCTCTTTAATTTTCAACAAACAATAAACTCCCCAACTAGGATTCACAAATCTACCAATAAACAAGCCATCTTATACTGGATATTGGTCAACAATAATCCCCTCTCTTATAAAACTGGTATACTCCCTGACAATATCAGCGACCACCTTCTCACCTATATCACTAAACAAACAAATAACAATCTCAATCAGGCCAGCTATCGTACTATACGTAACAAAAAACAATTGAACCTTCCTATTTTCCTCAATGAACTCAATGTAACTGGTCAGCTCTAAAACACCTTCCACTGGAGGAAGCAGTGGCCCATTTCAACAACACATTCCTCCAAATTCTTGAGCATCACGCCCCCTCATGCTTAATTAGAACAGGATCCAAAGCTGCCCCTTGGCTTTCTAAAGAAACCAAGCAAACAATGCTATTAAGGAATAAACTATGAACAAAATGGAGAACTACTAAAAACCCAACTGACCATCAAAACTTCAAACACCTTAGAAATACCACAAAAAAACTTACCCATCTTGATAAAAAGAATTATTACCTTCAATATCAAGAAAATGAAAATCATAACCCCAAAAAATTCTGGTCAGGAATCAATAAACTGCTCCATCCAGGAAATACCAAAACACCTACTCCAGCTAACTTAGCACAGACCCCACCCAACTTAATAGCCAATACATTCAACAACTTCTTCACTGAAACACTCTCTTGCAAAGAACATGACTCCCCACACTTCCCTTAAAAACACCTCCCCTCAAAATAACACCCCCACTCTAACATTCAGTACTGTCTCCACAACCTATATAAAAAAGTTACTCTCAAAACTTAAACCTTGCACTCCTTCAGCTGACCAACTACCAGCTGAATATCTGCAGCTAGCATCAGCAGAGCTAGCATACCCAGTCTCCATTTTAATTAACAGAACAATAACAATCTACTATCCCTTCCTCTGGAAAGTCTCCCATATCATTCCTCTGCATAAAGGAGGAAACTCTAATGAACTTTCTAATTTCCATCCTATAGCCTTATTATCACCACTATCTAAAATCATGGAGCGTTGTATACACCAACAACTTTTACATCATCTTTTACATAATAGCCTACTTTCAGACTCCCAACATGGCTTTAGACCTTTCCATAGCACTTCCACTGCTCTTCTCTCCTTCACAGACACTATCAACAAAAATCGCAATAACAACCTATACTCTTCTGCTTTGTTTCTTGACCTCTCTAAAGCCTTTGATATGGTCAGCCATCAACTTTTGCTAGACACTTTGAAATCTCTCTCACTTGAACCTTCGGCATTGCACTGGTTTGACTCTTATCTGAAAGATAGACAACAAGCAGTCCTTTGGGACAGCCATCTCTCCTCTCAGCTCCCGATCACTATTGGTGTCCCACAAGGATCCATCTTAGGACCCCTTCTCTTCTCCATATTTATAAACATCCTGTCTGTTTCACTCCCAACGCCCTCATGTATTCAATATGCAGACAATTCAACTCTCATCTGTTCTGCTGTATCTCCAGTTGAACTTCATTCTTCCACCCAAAAAGTCTTTACAGCAGCAGAAAAATGGTTCCAAGATATCTGTCTTCTCCTCAATCCCAAAAAAACTAAATTATTACTTTTCTCTCCAACCCTTAAATCTGCCCCTCTTTCCTTTTCTATTGTGTCTGACAATGGCACTATCATTACACCTGATAGCTCCACTAAACTACTAGGTGTTACAATAGATAATCAACTAAACTTTGATTATCACATTAACCTATCAAAACTGTTAATAAAAAGATAGGTGCCCTCTATAGACTTAAGCCCTTTCTAACAGCAACCACCAGGGTGTCTTTAGCCCAAACTCATCTTATCTCTACATTATTATATGCCTCCCCATCTTTTATAAACCTTTCAAAATCTAATCTTCAGAAACTTGCCACAGCCTACCACAGCATTGCCAGGTTTGCCACAGGTTCCCCATTTCTCACACATTATTGTGTTAGTCTCAAAAGGCTTGACTGGCTTGAACTTCAAAATCTCATTCTCCTACATCAATTAGTTATTACCTATAAAATTCTCCATTACCCTTCTAATACACCCATACTAAATAACCTTGTTGTCCCTTATAGGAATCTTACTTCCCTTCGCTCAGCTAACAAATTACTAGTGGCCACCCTCAAAACACACAATAAAGCTGGGGTCTCCTTGTTTACAAATACCATTGGCTCATACTGGAATAAACTTCCCATAGAACTGACCACTCTAGGCTCATCACAACTTTTCAAAAAACAACTAAGAAACTATTTTAAAACTCACTGGCTATGCCCTTGCTCGAATCCTGACTGACCTCAGCTTCCATCTCTCTTTTCAGCTATTTCCATTACTCTTCCACATATCCCTATCTCTACCATTACCTCTCCTCTGTAGTTCACATACCATCCACTTGGATATTACTTTTCCTATAAATTCTACTTCTCTTTATATTACTGCAACCTATCATCTCACCTTGTATCTAAATCACCCAGCTGAGGAAATCTGTTTCTTAAAACTAGTGCCCTGACACAAAATGTTTATCAAAATTGTTAATACTGTAAATAGTTGAATAGAGTCTTGTGTGAGTTACTGCTTTATTTATTCTTTAATTACTCTTGCAAAGATTTCGAAATAGAAATCCTCACTCTATGTTTAGTTTTGATATATTACTTTTGCACTGTTACTATGCTGCTTGTGAATAGTTCTTTACATGCTTATAATTTCTATCTTATTGTGCTATTTTTGTTTATTTTTATCATTATTATTTACTAGTATATAGTGGAGCTTTTCTCCTCAGGCCTCTGCTGAAAATGGACATGTATCCAGCCAGACTAGCCTGGTCAACAAATGTAAAATATTTGAGCTTTCTTTTTCTTTTTGCTATTAAAATGCGTTTTGGCATGCCTAGCATATTCAAGTAATGACTGTAACCTGCTTGTACGATGATCTACCATGTGTTTTGTAATAAAACTGCTTATAGGTGCAATGCTGCCCTTTAAAAATGCATTCTTTAACTGCTGTTCATATGGGGAATCTTGTGTTTGATCTTCAGGAACCTGCATTCCACAGGGGTTATTAAAACACTCTTTAATAGTCTGGCATAATACCGGTCAATAGTTTCACCTTCTTGTTGGATGCATTGATTAATTTAAGTCCAGTCTGCCCTAGGCTTCCATTTTTCAGAGATGCGGTCTGTAAGACCTTTTACTCTGGTGTCTAATTCTGCGCTGCTATGTGGGAGGGGTCTTTGTGCAGTGTCACAGGGATTCCAGTTCCCACTAATCATATGCCAGTCTGGCCCTACAATTTGTCTAACTACCTTTTCTACCTCTTCTCCGTTTAAGTTATAACTCAGCCTCATTCCTTGTAAATCTTCAGAGAATTTTCTAAAATTAACTTTTAGATGGGGGATTCCCTCAGTGGCTTTCCGGATATCTTCCGGAGTCCAAGGTCTATATACTAAAATAGTTGGGTCCTAATTGCCCTGACCTGCCTGAGGGTTGGGTACTTCTATAAGTGGACATATTTCTTCTTCTTCACTTATAGATCGTGAATTTTTAACCATTTGCCATAACTCGATGCCTTCATTTGAGTTACCTGCCTTTGTTTGAGACCTGGTCTCGATGGGATCTCTAATAAATGGTTTTATTTTCATAATGCCTCTATCATCAATGACCACAGGATATCATGGGGGTGGACTAACTTGTTCACTTGCTTCATATTCCGGTAAGGGAGGTGGAGGTGCTGATGCTATTACTAAATTATTGCCTCCTTATCTAAAAACATTGCTTTTGAATTTTTGTTCTTTTGTTCCCTACGGTTTACTTCCTCAACCCACCTGTGCCTGAGGAATTCCTAATTTACGTTGCTTTTTTACCTGACATTTGGAATCGGTTTTGATCTGTTCGACAAGTTTGATAAGCGAAGGTTTTTCTAATTTTCCGTCAAATTCGTACTTATTAACCCATTTTGAATAATATTTAATATTGTCAGTGCCCTGCGACTGCATGTATTTTGCGTCTTCTGTTAACGGCGGATTTTGGGGTCTTTTTGTGCAATTATTACCCATTTTGTTCTACCCTTTGATTGTTACGTAACGTCTCTTAATTTTTTAACATGGTACCATGGATTTTGTTATAGTCTCTTCAGAATGACTGCCTATTTATTCTGTTTCTCCTGATCTATGACAAGACAGTAATCTTTTTTGTCCCTGACTTGTAAGGAAAATACAGCCTAACAAAAACAATACATATCTAGTCCCTGATCTAAAACTGAAAACAGAAAAAAGTAGATTCACCTTACCTGAGCCCACGTGATTGATCACCAATTCGAGGAGACCCGTCCTTCAGTCGTAGATCAAAAAGTGGCTGGCCTCTTTAGAACGACAATTCAGTCAGAGGGCTTTTCAGATAAGAAGAACCAATTTGGTTTCTTCCTCGGATGGTTTCAACCACCTGGCCCATCTGATCCGAGGTGAAGAGAGGGTTCCGGTCCAAAGGACCAATCTGTCATAGGAAAAAACTTCAAAGACCAATTCATGTTAGGTTGAAGCAAGGAAACAGGAGCAGGAACAGCTCACCAAGCCCGAACAAACAGTTAAGTTCAAGCAAGGCACCCTTTATTACTTGCAGCAAGGAGACAAAGCATGTAGGCACAAGGTTTGTCTGAATCATTAATGATTAGTAGGTTATACCTATACAGTTCTCTTCCTGTCACATAGAAAATGTTACATTCTATTGCTGACATAGTTAGACACAGCTTTCTGTATGTTCTACAGAAAATATTGCTAGACTTATTGCTGACCAAGTTAAATTATCTGTCATTCTGCAAAACATTTTGAGAAAAACAACCTGGCCTTGGGTTTATGTCAGTCCATTTCAATATTTCAATTCTTCTATTGTACTGTTCTAATACATGTGTTACATTTTACCTAGATTCAAGGTACATTTCTAGCTTTAGTACAAGTAATGCTGACTACGGTTTAAACTTTCAAGCATCTATTGTTTTCTTTATCAATAGCTTCTAGCAGCTGCATGTTTTCTCATGGCATAATTGAATATCCCTTTGTGACGTCTCTCTCTCTCTCTCTCTCTCTCTCTCTCTCTCCACCAATCAGTGTCCTCCACTTGCTACCTGCATGCAACATGCTGTGTAGTACTTCCAATTACCACTGTCATGGCAACCATCTACTATAAATCCCTACAGCATGTGGGCGTGGTCCCTTTACCTTTCCTGTATGATGGACATCCTTCCTGTGTGTGGGCATCACTGTTACAGACAGCAGGTAGCAACACCACTTACAGGAGAACCTGCAAACTCAGGCCAGCTACATATTTGTAGGAACTTCCAGAATTACAGAGTGTGAGTACAGTTGTTGCATGAATTGTATAGCACTGGTGTTACAGGCTTTGTGTGTACATACTAGTTTAACTTAGAATGCAGTCTATCTGCATAGCTCTCAACTGTGAACCTATTCTCTTGATGGCCAGAGGTGTGCCTATTATGTTTTGTCTGTCCATCACACAGGTCTTGTGTCAGATATATCACTGGCAGTATGTGTGTTGAGTGCTATCAGTACATGGCTATATCCATGTCTGTTTCTAACTTCATATTCCTGACTAAGGGTATGTTGCAGACTATCCTGTAACACCAGCAACTTGCTTAGTGAATCACAACAGTTTTACACATATGGGCATGTGTTCCAGACTCTGTCCTCCACCTACATACCAGGCTTTGTACATATGACATGCTGTCAGGGGTTGTTCTGTAGTGGGCTGTGAGTATGTCATGCTGCCATTCCTGCCATCAGTCCATTGCTGTTGTGTCCCCCACACATACTGTGGGGTTGGGGCCATATTTGTGTGGGCTTCATCTACACAATACATGTGTGTCATTATGCACTCAAGAGGCCAGTGTATGTAACAGTGGTGTATGGCCCTGTATTATTGAGTCGGGGGGTGCACCATAACTAACCTAGGCTATTACACCATGTGGGGGTATCAGGGGTAAGCTGTTTTAAGGTACCTGGATGTACATTACCATACAATCCACCTTGGGTAAATGCAGGCCTATTGCCTCCTGCCATACAGGCTGTTCTGTTTGTCAGTGTGATTGTGATGGTGTCAGTTATGCCTTGTTATGTAACAGTTACATCCCATTGTGTCAGCTGAGGTCTTTACCCCCCAGGGATTGTGTACACAGTGTAGATAGAGGCTGCTGATCTATACATCTGGATTACTTACTGTTGATTGTTTGGTATCGTGTGGCCCAATCTGTCTTTACTATTGTTCTACATGAAGGCCTCGACCTGGACAGCAACATATGTAAACATTTCCAGACTACTGTATTAGTATCACTGCTTCACAGTTGCATTACTCTGTTTCTATGATTGTCAGTGTCTAAACATCTATATGACATGGCATATACAACTGTAATAGTACACTGAATTTCCTGTTTGCACTTAATTTTAAATCGTTTTTTTCTCAAAACTTGCATATTTTCTGTCCTTGACCTAGCACTCTTGTGTGGGGTCACTTACTGCACTGTTATAACTTGATATTACATGTGAACCTCTGCTATCTCTGAAAAAACAAAAACAAAAAAAAAAATCTTGCTTTTTTCCCACTTTTCTGAGATTTAAAAAAGTTCAGTTACAGGCTTGCTGTTTCCTGAACTGTTTGTAAGTTTCTGTGAGGCCATTTTTGCCTGGGCTAAAGGAAAATCTCTCTGTTGATCAGTGGCAGTGAATAACATTGAGCAGCTTCCCTGCCCCCCCCCCCCCGTAGGAGTGGTTACTGACTTGAAACTGTAGTTTTGTTGTCCGTTTTGGGTCTATTCCTGCTTCTTTCCAGCCCCTGCTATCAAGCACGCCTTAACATGCTTTAGTGCGGAGTTGCCACTAGAGCAGCATCGGGCAGCGCCGGTTTAACAAGGTTAAACTTTTTCTGGCTCCATAAAGTCTGTTCTTCAATTTTTCCCTTAGAACTGCTCTGTTAGGAACCTAAACAGTTTACACCTTCACTAAAAAGCGCAGCACTTGTTCCTAATTGCTTTTTCTTCTCAAAAAGCTCAGCACTTGTCTTAAAAGCATATCCCTTGTCTTATACGCATTTTCTTTGCAGGTCAAGCACTCCTATATTATACAAATCCCTCACTTGCAAAACCCCCCAGGAGTGCCCACTTCCTTGCTAAGCCCTCTACTTTTCTGTCTCATACCAACTCATAATTCTTTCTAGCATGTCGAAGGGTCAGATGCTGGCGTCCTCTCCTGCCCAGTTGGTGAATCTGGGAATTCTGAGGCAATGTTACAATTGCCTCATGTACACGGACAACACTCTCCTCCTCCCACATAACACTAACACTTGCGAGAGATGCAGCTATTTAGCCAAACTGGAGGCTGAGCTCTCTCAACTCAGGACTGGCAAGACAAGGCAGGAGGAGAAGGCAACTACACACACCACAATACAAGTCTCACATAACTCAACCACACCACTGAATCAAACACATAAACACACTAAGACATACTCGGAGGCTCTGAGTAAAAATTTACCTAAACAGCAAAGGCCTCCAAAGCAGACACCCAAGCAACTGCAAACTCAAGACACCACACAAACAACACATAAAAACCAAATCAGTGTGCAAAGCAGTCACTGCCCTTAAGGCCAAATACAACACCAAACATACTTGTCATAGGTGACTCCATAGTCAGACACACTGACGTCCCACTCACCAGGCTGAACAAGGAGAAGGTCACGGTAAGCTGACTATCGGGCGCTAGAGTCCGCCACATAACACAAGCACTCAGGTCACTCCACGGCAAGTACAAGTATGACACAGTCATTGTCCATGCTGGTGTGAACGACCTGAGACGTACCTCCCTGAACTACATGAAAAGAGACATAGAGGAGCTCTCTGATTATGTAGCCCAGGCAGGTATGACCCTGACCCTGAGCAGTATCCTTCCTTCACCACGAATGATGCCACAATATAGTGACAAGATGATCAGCTTTAACAATTGGCTTAATTTCTGGTGTCATTCAAAGGGGATCCAGTGTCTGTCTGCTTGGGATGACATGCTTGACAAGCCACGCTGCTTCAAGGGACGGCTTGCACCTGTCACCCTGGGATTCCAGATATTGGCTAAGGCTCTTGCCACCCCATAGTGCCTTTTTAGGCAAGGCTCAAATTCTAAACCTACCACCCTAGAAAACAAAAACGGAAGAAACTAAGGGTAATGCTGCTCAATGCCAGAAGTCTAAATCTCAAAATGCACTTTTCAAGCCCTCCTCAGTATGGAGAACATCGATGTGTGTGCTGTGACTGAAACCTGGTTCAAGGCTCCTGAGAGCACCCTGGCACTATCAGGGTTTACCTCATATCATGCCCGGCCCCAAAACCCGGACCATACCACAAAAGGAGGGTGTATCCATATTCATCAAGGATACCCACACCTCCAGGTTGGTGGCTACGCTCAAGCATCGGAAACCATCCAGGTGCAATTAACCATAGGCAAAACTGCTCTACAATTTGTAGCATGCTACAGGCCACCCTCTCAAACTCAGGAAACCCACACAGCCTTCCTGAAGACACTGGAGGGTATAAATGTATCACCAAACACCATCATATTGGGTGACTTCAACTACCCAAATATAGACTGGGAACATTACTCAAGCCCCAACTTTCTAGCCCAAAGGTTCCTGGAGTTCATAAATTCAAATGCCATGGAACAACTAGTCACCATCCCCACAAGAGGAGAAAATATACTAGATCTCATCATCACAAACATGGGGACAAAATGCTCCACACCGAAGTATATCCCTCTTTGGTGAGATCAGATCATAAACTAATCTCACTAGAAATCCACATCCCGCCCCCACCCCAAACAAAAAAGACCGCAGTGAAGAACTTCTCTAAAGCAAACTTCACACTACTCAAGACAGGTGTGGTATCCTTCAAGGCCCCCGAGCCAAAGGAAACCACAACCCAAGCTCTGAAGCCCTTACAAATGCTTTCTATGAACACCTTCAGGACTGCATGGATCAGGCAATCCCAAATAAAACCAAGACTCTTTCCACCAAGGGCAAACGTCCAGTCTGGTGGACCCCAGCCATAAACAAACTTTACAATAAGAGGAGAAAGCTATTACATGATAGAGCAAAATCCCAAAAAGGGAAGGCATCTTTGATCAGTACTAGCAAGAAACTACGATCCCTCATAAAATCATCAAAGGCCAACTTTGAGAAAAAAAATTGCCATAGATTCAAAAGACAATCATAAGGCCTTCTTCAGCTATGTCAGAAACCTGGGTGGAAACTCCCAGATATGCTCAGAATTAGTCCAAAATGATACAAAAATCACAGAGACCACAGACATTGCCAACATACTGGCAGACAGGTTCAGTGCAAACTTCACCCCCCTCTCCCCCCCAAAAGGAGAGATAACTATCCCAACAGAGTGTAGCCTCCCAAACATCTCAAATGCGCAGGTGAAAGCTGCTCTCTCTAAAGCTAAAAACACAGCATCAATGGGACTGGATGGTGTCCCCGGCTGTGTGCTACATGAACTCAATGAAGAACTAAACCCTCACATAAGGCAGCTGTTTAATCTTAGCCTTACCACAGGATATGTGCCCAAGGAGTGGCGTACGGCAACTGTGTTCCCACTCCACAAAGGTGGTGCCTCTACGGACCCTGGTAATTACCACCCCGTAAGCTTAACAAGCCTGGTCTGCAAAGCTATGGAGAGGATCATAATGGAACTCATAAACAAGGACATAGGGGACTTGCAGACCTTGGACCCAACCCAGTTTGGCTTTGTCAAGGGCAGATCTTGCCTTTTGAACCTGGTCGACTTCTTCGAAACAGTTACCAAGACCATTGATGAGGGAAAGGCAGTCCATACAGCCTACCTTGACCTTGCAAAAGCTTTCGACACAATACCCCACTCGGGTATCATAGAGAAACTTACCAGCTTAAATGTAAATCCATATGTCACAAGATGGGTTGCAAACTGGCTAAAGGACAGAACCCACAGGGTTAGAGTTGCTGGAGCCATGTCAGACTCCAAGCTGGTTACAAGTGGTGTCTCACAGGGCTCAGTCCTTGGCCCCCTATTGTTCGGCATCTACTTCTCAGAAGTACAGGCAAACATAGGAGGACTATGGCTGACAAAGTTTGCGGATGACTGCAAACCGGGTGCCATAGTGGATAGTACATTGGACACAGACATCCTTCAGAGGGGTCTCACGGAAACTGATAGCTGGTGCCAGAGCCATGGCCTGAAGTTAAACGCAAAAAAGTGTATAGTCATACCCTTCGGAAAAAACAAGGTAACCTCAAGCTACCATATAGGCGGCAACCCACTAAGCACAGAAGAGGTTATCAGGGACCTGAGTACCCAGGTTGACAGTGGCCTCTCGTTTGACACTCACGTTGCTAAAGTGGTTCGAAAGACTTTCTACATTGCTCATCTGATCATGAAGGGATTCACATCCAGATCAAGTGAGGTCATTGTTCCCCTGTGCTCTTCACTTATCAGACCAATGATCGAGTACAATGCCCCATTTGGGATGTATCTCACCCGACACCTTCAGCAATTGGAGAGACCCCAAAAGTTCCTCACCAAAAGGATAAAGGGACTCCAAAACCTGTCATATACTGCCAGACTGAAGAAACTCCAACTCTATTCAGTTGCATACCATCTGCTCAGAGGTGGCCTGTGCCTGACATACAAGGCCATGACCAACCCGGAATTAATGGACATGCTCCACCTCAAAATATCCAAATCCACCAGAACCACTAGAGCAAGTGACTTAAACCTTAGCACGGATATAAATAGGACGTGCTGGAGGGATAGATTTATCACCCAGAGACTCCCCATGCTGTGGAATAAAATCCCGGTCCATGTGAGGCAGAGCACCTTGCTGGCTCTGTTCAAGAGAAATCTTGACCGTGGATGGAGATCGTAGGTTTACCCGGAATCATCTCTGTGTCACTGCTGGACAGAGGCACAACAAACTAATGGGCACATTATTTCTAACATAAGGGGTGGCATAAGCCACATAACTTTGGGCTAGGCTTATAAATGCCTTAGGGCAGATAGCCTAGTATAAACCTATGAACCTATGAACAAATAAAGCTTTCCAAAGGACCAATCTGTCATAGGAAAAAACTTCAAAGACCAATTCATGTTAGGTTGAAGCAAGGAAACAGGAGCAGGAACAGCTCACCAAGCCCGAACAAACAGTTAGGTTCAAGCAAGGCACCCTTTATTACTTGCAGGAAGGAGACAAAGCATGTAGGCACAAGGTTTGTCTGAATCATTAATGATTAGTAGGTTATACTTATACAGTTCTCTTCCTGTCACATAGAAAATGTTACATTCTATTGCTGACGTAGTTAGACACAGCTTTCTGTATGTTCTACAGAAAATATTGCTAGACTTATTGCTGACCAAGTTAAATTATCTGTCATTCTGCAAAACATTTTGAGAAAAACAACCTGGCCTTGGGTTTATGTCAGTCCATTTCAACATTTCAATTCTTCTATTGTACTGTTCTAATACATGTGTTACATTTTACCTAGATTCAAGGTACATTTCTAGCTTTCGTACAAGTAATGCTGACTACGGTTTAAACTTTCAAGCATCTATTGTTTTCTTTATCAATAGCTTCTAGCAGCTGCATGTTTTCTCATGGCATAAATGAATATCCCTTTGTGACGTCTCTCTCTCTCTCTCTCTCTCTCCACCAATCAGTGTCCTCCACTTGCTACCTGCATGCAACATGCTGTGTAGTACTTCCAATTACCACTGTCATGGCAACCATCTACTATAAATCCCTACAGCATGTGGGTGTGGTCCCTTTACCTTTCCTGTATGATGGACATCCTTCCTGTGTGTGGGCATCACTGTTACAGACAGCAGGTAGCAACACCACTTACAGGAGAACCTGCAAACTCAGGCCAGCTACATATTTGTAGGAACTTCCAGAATTACAGAGTGTGAGTACAGTTGTTGCATGAATTGTATAGCACTGGTGTTACAGGCTTTGTGTGTACATACTAGTTTAACTTAGAATGCAGTCTATCTGCATAGCTCTCAACTGTGAACCTATTCTCTTGATGGCCAGAGGTGTGCCTATTATGTTTTGTCTGTCCATCACACAGGTCTTGTGTCAGATATATCACTGGCAGTATGTGTGCTGAGTGCTATCAGTACATGGCTATATCCATGTCTGTTTCTAACTTCATATTCCTGACTAAGGGTATGTTGCAGACTATCCTGTAACACCAGCAACTTGCTTAGTGAATCACAACAGTTTTACACATATGGGCATGTGTTCCAGACTCTGTCCTCCACCTACATACCAGGCTTTGTACATATGACATGCTGTCAGGGGTTGTTCTGTAGTGGGCTGTGAGTATGTCATGCTGCCATTCCTGCCATCAGTCCATTGCTGTTGTGTCCCCCACACATACTGTGGGGTTGGGGCCATATTTGTGTGGGCTTCATCTACACAATACATGTGTGTCATTATGCACTCAAGAGGCCAGTGTATGTAACAGTGGTGTATGGCCCTGTATTATTGAGTCGGGGGGTGCACCATAACTAACCTAGGCTATTACACCATGTGGGGGTATCAGGGGTAAGCTGTTTTAAGGTACCTGGATGTACATTACCATACAATCCACCTTGGGTAAATGCAGGCCTACTGCCTCCTGCCATACAGGCTGTTCAGTTTGTCAGTGTGATTGTGATGGTGTCACTTATGCCTTGTTATGTAACAGTTACATCCCATTGTGTCAGCTGAGGTCTTTACCCCCCAGGGATTGTGTACACAGTGTAGACAGAGGCTGCTGACCTATACATCTGGATTACTTACTGTTGATTGTTTGGTATCGTGTGGCCCAATCTGTCTTTACTATTGTTCTACATGAAGGCCTCGACCTGGAAAGCAACATATGTAAACATTTCCAGACTACTGTATTAGTATCACTGCTTCACAGTTGCATTACTCTGTTTCTATGATTGTCACTGTCTAAACATCTATATGACATGGCATATACAACTGTAATAGTACACTGAATTTCCTGTTTGCACTTAATTTTAAATCGTTTTTTTTCTCAAAACTTGCATATTTTCTGTCCTTGACCTAGTACTCTTGTGTGGGGTCATTTACTGCACTGTTATAACTTGATATTACCTGTGAACCTCTGCTATCTCTGAAAAACAAAACAAAAACAAAAAATCTTGCTTTTTCCCTTTTCTGAGATTTAAAAAGTTCAGTTACAGGCTTGCTGTTTCCTGAACTGTTTGTAAGTTTCTGTGAGGCCATTTTGCTTGGGCTAGAAAGTCTCTCTGTTGATCAGTGGCAGTGAATAACATTAAGCAGCTTCCTGACCCCGGTAGGAGTGGTTACTGACTTGAAACTGTAGTTTTATTGGCCAAATAAGGTCATTTTCAAAACTCCTTCATGTTCCTCTGTTAAAACCTAGTTGCCTCGTGGTTTTGGCGTCTTTTCAGGCTTGTTGCCTGTTGGTGAAGCACCCACCCAGAGCTGAGAGAAGAAGAAGGAGCCACTTTGAGATTTTAAGTATTTTTCTCTGTTTATTTGCTAAGTTTTTCTGCATAGCTGCCTAGTTTGAGCATTTTCTGGCTTGTTAAACTTGATTTCTGCATTAGCAGCTGTATTTAGAGCACAACCAAAAGTTGTTTACTGAATTTCCTGTTTGCACTTAATTTTAAATCGTTTTTTTCTCAAAACTTGCATATTTTCTGTCCTTGACCTAGCACTCTTGTGTGGGGTCATTTACTGCACTGTTATAACTTGATATTACCTGTGAACCTCTGCTATCTCTGAAAAAACAAAAACAAAAAAAATCTTGCTTTTTCCCACTTTTCTGAGATTTAAAAAAGTTCAGTTACAGGCTTGCTGTTCCCTGAACTGTTTGTAAGTTTCTGTGAGGCCATTTTTGCCTGAGCTAAAGGAAAGTCTCTCTGTTGATCAGTGGCAGTGAATAACATTGAGCAGCTTCCCTGCCCCCCGTAGGAGTGGTTACTGACTTGAAACTGTAGTTTTATTGTCCGTTTTGGGTCTATTCCTGCTTCTTTCCAGCCCCTGCTATCAAGCGCCTTAACATGCTTTAGCCGATTTAGAGTTGCCACTAGAGCAGCATCGAGCAGCCGGTTTAACAAGGTTAAACTTTTTCTGGCTCCATAAAGTCTGTTCTTCAATTTTTCCCTTAGAACTGCTCTGTTAGGAACCTAAACAGTTTACACCTTCACTAAAAAGCGCAGCACTTGTTCCTAATTGTTTTTTTCTTCTCAAAAAGCTCAGCACTTGTCTTAAAAGCATATCCCTTGTCTTATAAGCATTTTCTTTGCAGGTCAAGCACTCCTATATTATACAAATCCCTCACTTGCAAAACCCCCAGGAGTGCCCACTTCCCTGCTAAGCCCTCTACTTTTCTGTCTCATACCAACTCATAATTCTTTCTAGCATGTCGAAGGGTTAGATGCTGGCATCCCCTCCTGCCCAGTTGGTGTATCTGGGAATTCTGAGGCAATGTTACAATTGCCTCATGTACACGGACAACACTCTCCTCCTCCCACATAACACTAACACTTGCGAGAGATGCAGCTATTTAGCCAAACTGGAGGCTGAGCTCTCTCAACTCAGGACTGGCAAGACCAGGCAGGAGGAGAAGGCAACTACACACACCACAATACAAGTCTCACATAACTCAACCACACCACTGAATCAAACACATAAACACACTAAGACATACTCGGAGGCTCTGAGTAAAAATTTACCTAAACAGCAAAGGCCTCCAAAGCAGACACCCAAGCAACTGCAAACTCAAGACACCACACAAACAACACATAAAAACAAAATCAGTGTGCAAAGCAGTCACTGCCCTTAAGGCCAAATACAACACCAAACATACTTGTCATAGGTGACTCCATAGTCAGACACACTGACATCCCACTCACCAGGCTGAACAAGGAGAAGGTCACGGTGGCTGACTATCGGGCGCTAGAGTCCGCCACATAACACAAGCACTCAGGTCACTCCACGGCAATTACAAGTATGACACAGTCATTGTCCATGCTGGTGTGAACGACCTGAGACGTACCTCCCTGAACTACATGAAAAGAGACATAGAGGAGCTCTCTGATTATGTAGCCCAGGCAGGTATGACCCTGACCCTGAGCAGTATCCTTCCTTCACCATGAATGATGCCACAATATAGTGACAAGATGATCAGCTTTAACAATTGGCTTAATTTCTGGTGTCATTCAAAGGGGATCCAGTGTCTGTCTGCTTGGGATGACATGCTTGACAAGCCACGCTGCTTCGCAAGGGATGGCTTGCACCTGTCACCCCTGGGATTCCAGATATTGGCTAAGGCTCTTGCCACCCCCATAGTGCCTTTTTTAGGCAAGGCTCAAATTCTAAACCTACCACCCTAGAAAACAAAAACGGGAAGAAACTAAGGGTAATGCTGCTCAATGCCAGAAGTCTAAATCTCAAAATGCACGCACTCGAGGCCCTTCTCAGTATGGAGAACATCGATGTCTGTGCTGTGACTGAAACCTGGTTCAAGGCTCCTGAGAGCACCCTGGCACTATCAGGGTTTATCTCATATCATGCGTTCCAGCCCCAAAACCTGGACCATACCACAAAAGGAGGGGGTGTATCCATATTCATCAAGGATACCCACACCTCCAGGTTGAGTGGCTTCACGAAGCATCGGAAACCATCCAGGTGCAATTAACCATAGGCAAAACTGCTCTACAATTTGTAGCATGCTACAGGCCACCCTCTCAAACTCAGGAAACCCACACAGCCTTCCTGAAGACACTGGAGGGTATAAATGTATCACCAAACACCATCATATTGGGTGACTTCAACTACCCAAATATAGACTGGGAACATTACTCAAGCCCCAACTTTCTAGCCCAAAGGTTCCTGGAGTTCATAAATTCAAATGCCATGGAACAACTAGTCACCATCCCCACAAGAGGAGAAAATATACTAGATCTCATCATCACAAACATGGGGACAAAATGCTCCACACCGGAAGTATATCCCTCTTTGGTGAGATCAGATCATAAACTAATCTCACTAGAAATCCACATCCCGCCCCCCCAAACAAAAAGACCGCAGTGAAGAACTTCTCTAAAGCAAACTTCACACTACTCAAGACAGGTGTGGTATCCTTCAAGGCCCCAGCCAAAGGAAACCACAACCCAAGCTTGAAGCCCTTACAAATGCTTTCTATGAACACCTTCAGGACTGCATGGATCAGGCAATCCCAAATAAAACCAAGACTCTTTCCACCAAGGGCAAACGTCCAGTCTGGTGGACCCCAGCCATAAACAAACTTTACAATAAGAGGAGAAAGCTATTACATGATAGAGCAAAATCCCAAAAGGAAGGCATCTTTGATCAGTACTAGCAAGAAACTTCGATCCCTCATAAAATCATCAAGGCCAACTTTGAGAAAAAATTGCCATAGATTCAAAGACAATCATAAGGCCTTCTTCAGCTATGTCAGAAACCTGGGTGGAAACTCCCAGATATGCTCAGAATTAGTCCAAAATGATACAAAATCACAGAGACCACAGACATTGCCAACATACTGGCAGACAGGTTCAGTGCAAACTTCACCCCCCTGGCCCCCCCAAAAGGAAGGATAAGTATCCCAACAGAGTGTAGCCTCCCAAACATCTCAAATGCGCAGGTGAAAGCTGCTCTCTAAAGCTAAAAACACAGCATCAATGGGACTGGATGGTGTCGGCTGTGTGCTACATGAACTCAATGAAGAACTAAACCCTCACATAAGGCAGCTGTTTAATCTTAGCCTTACCACAGGATATGTGCCCAAGGAGTGGCGTCACGGCAACTGTGTTCCCACTCCACAAAGGTGGTGCCTACGGACCCTGGTAATTACCACCCGTAAGCTTAACAAGCCTGGTCTGCAAAGCTATGGAGAGGATCATAATGGAACTCATAAACAAGGACATAGGGGACTTGCAGACCTTGGACCCAACCCAGTTTGGCTTTGTCAAGGGCAGATCTTGCCTTTTGAACCTGGTCGACTTCTTCGAAACAGTTACCAAGACCATTGATGAGGAAAGGCAGTCCATACAGCCTACCTTGACCTTGCAAAAGCTTTCGACACAATACCCCACTCGGGTATCATAGAGAAACTTACCAGCTTAAATGTAAATCCATATGTCACAAGATGGGTTGCAAACTGGCTAAAGGACAGAACCCACAGGGTTAGAGTTGCTGGAGCCATGTCAGACTCCAAGCTGGTTACAAGTGGTGTCTCACAGGGCTCAGTCCTTGGCCCCTATTGTTGGCATCTACTTCTCAGAAGTACAGGCAAACATAGGAGGACTATGGCTGACAAAGTTTTGGATGACTGCAAAGTGGGTGCCATAGTGGATAGTACATTGGACACAGACATCCTTCAGAGGGGTCTCACGGAAACTGATAGCTGGTGCCAGAGCCATGGCCTGAAGTTAAGCAAAAAGTGTATAGTCATACCCTTCGGGAAAAACAAGGTAACCTCAAGCTACCACATAGATGGCAACCCACTAAGCACAGAAGAGGTTATCAGGGACCTGAGTACCCAGGTTGACAGTGGCCTCTCGTCTGACAGTCACGTTGCTTAAGTGGTTAGAAAGACTTTCTACATTGCTCATCTGATCATGAAGGGATTCACATCCAGATCAAGTGAGGTCATTGTTCCCCTGTGCTCTTCACTTATCAGACCAATGATCGAGTACAATGCCCCATTCGGGATGAATCTCACCAGACACCTGCAGCAATTGGACAGACCCCAAAACTTCCTCATCAAAAGGATAAAGGGACTCCAAAACTTGTCATATACTGCCAGACTGAAGAAACTCCAACTCTATTCAGTTGCATACCATCTGCTCAGAGGTGGCCTGTGCCTGACATACAAGGCCATGACCAACCCGGAATTAATGGACATGCTCCACCTCAAAAAATCCAAATCCACCAGAACCACTAGAGCAAGTGACTTAAACCTTAGCACGGATATAAATAGGACGTGCTGGAGGGATAGATTTATCACCCAGAGACTCCCCATGCTGTGGAATAAAATCCCGGTCCATGTGAGGCAGAGCACCTTGCTGGCTCTGTTCAAGAGAAATCTTGACCGGTGGATGGGAGATCGTAGGTTTACCCCGGGAATCATCTCTGTGTCACTGCTGGACAGAGGCACAACAAACTAATGGGCACATTATTTCTAACATAAGGGGTGGCATAAGCCACATAACTTTGGGCTAGGCTTATAAATGCCTTAGGGCAGATAGCCTAGTATAAACCTATGAACCTATGAACAAATAAAGCTTTCCCATGTATACAAACCTGTCTGTGATGTTATATCCTTTGACCTTTCTGTGAGTATATGTTGCAGGCACCGATTGTCATTTGTATGGGTGTCTCATACAGTGTCCATTTGGTAAGGTGGTAACTGTAGGCATAGTGGCTGTTTCATATTGTGTGCACCTTCTACATATGTATCTTCCTATACACATCGCTGCGTGTGTATGTGTAGTTACATATATATATATATATATATATATATATATATATATATATATATATGTATATATATATATATATAGATATATATATAGCTGTATCGGCATATATGTGTCTGTGTATATGTATGTTAGGGATGTTGATTGCTTCCACATTGTGCATTCCCTATGGTAGCCAGACTGTACTGCATGATATGTTACTGATACCAGCCTGACATCATACAGGTGGGATGGAGTACTGTTAACATCTTGTGGCCATGTCATGTCAAGTCCTGGTTATGGGATCTGCAACAGTTGGTAGTGTATTGCAGGACAGACGTGTTTGGCCGTGGGGGTGGAATACCTATTCGTACAAGACTTATGTTGTTTGGGGCCACTCAATCCCATTAATGGTGCATGTGGACATATATGTTTTTGTTATGTTCCCATTTTTATCTACAGATGTATGTCCGTATATACCTATATAGATATATATAGCTGCTTACATATATATAAATTGCTGTATATAGCTCTATATATATATATATATATATATATATATATATATATATATATATATATATAGATATATATATATATATATATATATATATATATATATATATATATATATAATATAGAGTTGCTTGCTACTGAGATTTGTCTGCATACATCAACTGGACATAAGCTGATTTAAGTATATTTCCTGCATTTTATTGTGGTTTTATAATTTTGGACTGATTCCTCAGATCTAGCTCTGTTGAAACTGTCTTGTGTGTGTGTCTGAAGCTCTGCACTAGTTGTTAAACTGCTTTGAAATTCCTTTAAGTGTTAATTAGCTTGGGGTTTCTGATAACATTAAAACCTGTGTTGGTTACATCTCTTGTAATCATTTTAAATAGAGTTGCTTGCTACTGAGATTTGTCTGCATACATCAACTGGACATAAGCTGATTTAAGTATATTTCCTGCATTTTATTGTGGTTTTATAATTTTGGACTGATTCCTCAGATCTAGCTCTGTTGAAACTGTCTTGTGTGTGTGTCTGAAGCTCTGCACTAGTTGTTAAACTGCTTTGAAATTCCTTTAAGTGTTAATTAGCTTGGGGGTTTCTGATAACATTAAAACCTGTGTTGGTTACATCTCTTGTAATCATTTTAAATAGAGTTGCTTGCTACTGAGATTTGTCTGCATACATCAACTGGACATAAGCAGATTTAAGTATCTTTCCTGCATTTTATTGTGGTTTTATAATTTTGGACTGATTCCTCAGATCTAGCTCTGTTGAAACTGTCTTCCCCACCCCCCTCCCTGTTCTTGGTTGTAGTTTAAATTTGGTGGCTTTTGCAGTGCTCGCCCCACTGTAGATTTGATCTAGGACACTCCCCCAGTCCCATCTCTTTACCGCATTCTATCTAATAAACCGTTTCTGCACTTGCTTTTAGTCCTTTTTAATTTAATTACATTTTTTTCATACTGTGTGTGGACTAATATTGCTACATACTCAAGTGTGCCAGCTTGCACTGCATGTGAATTGTTTTTATAGCATTTACTGTCTGTTTTTTTCTTTCTCTCTGTAATAAAAAAAAAAAAAAAAAATCCCTTGTTTTCCTGCCTTACTGAACTAGAGTAGTCCAGTTTCAGAGTCCTGGGCTTTGTTTTTAGTTCCTGTTACTGATCCATTGCCTTATTAGGAAGGAGGGAAGTTTCTTTGCTTACCAGTGGGAGTGGGAAGCACTGAGCAGCTTTCTGTCCGATTTGGTGAAGTTTCAGCCAGAAACTAGTAGTCCATTGGTGGTTTTGGGCCAATTCCTAGCTCCTTTCAGCCCCCTGCTATAAAACACGCTAAATGATTTTCCAGCTTGTACCAACTCAGCACAGATCCTCGTGGTGGCCTGCAGAGTGATCCAAGCAGCAGAGAGCTAAAAGAGTGACTTTCTACCAGATATAAGTATTTTTGTGGCTTTCCCACTGTTATTAAGCTAGTGACTGCATTTCGCCTGTTTTACTGCTACTTTAAGTGATTTCTGCATTTTACACTGTTTATTGCACTTTAAGTTACTAATTGTTGCAAATTGTTTCTGTAGGCTACACACTAAAGTGCTTAGCCTGATTTACAGCATTTATAGCATTTACTGTCTGTTTTTCCTTGTCTCTGTAAAAAAAAAAAATCTCTTGTTTTCCCACCTTACTGAACTAGAGTAGTCCAGTTTCAGAGTTGCTGATCCCTGGGCTTTGTTTTTAGTTCCTGTTACTGATCCATTGCCTTATTAGGAAGGAGGGAAGTTTCTTTGCTTACCAGTGGGAGTGGGAAGCACTGAGCAGCCTTTTGTCCGATTTGGTGAAGTTTCAGTCAGAAACTAGTAGTCCATTGGTCGTTTTGGGCCAATTCCAAGCTCCTTTCAGCCCCCTGCTATAAAACATGCTAAACGCGTTTTTCCAGCTTGTACCAACTCAGCACAGATCCTCGTGGTGGCCTGCAGAGTGATCCAAGCAGCAGAGAGCTAAAAGAGTGACTTTCTACCAGATATAAGTATTTTTTGTGGCTTTCCCACTGTTATTAAGCTAGTGACTGCATTTCGCCTGTTTTACTGCTACTTTAAGTGATTTCTGCATTTTACACTGTTTATTGCACTTTAAGTTACTAATTGTTGCAAATTGTTTCTGTAGGCTACACACTAAAGTGCGCTAGCCGATTTACAGCATTTATAGCATTTACTGTCTGTTTTTTCCTTGTCTTTGTAAAAACCAAAAAATCTCTTGTTTTCCTGCCTTACTGAACTAGAGTAGTCCAGTTTCAGAGTTGCTGATCCCTGGGCTTTGCTTTTAGTTCATGTTACTGATCCATTGCCTTATTAGGAAGGAGGGAAGTTTCTTTGCTTACCAGTGGGAGTGGGAAGCACTGAGCAGCCTTTTTGTCCGATTTGGTGAAGTTTCAGCCAGAAACTAGTAGTCCATTGGTCGTTTTGGGCCAATTCCTAGCTCCTTTCAGCCCCTGCTATAAAACATGCTAAGCGCTGTTTTCCAGCTTGTACCAACTCAGCACAGATCCTCGTGGTGGCCTGCAGAGTGATCCAAGCAGCAGAGAGCTAAAAGAGTGACTTTCTACCAGATATAAGTATTTTTGTGGCTTTCCCACTGTTATTAAGCTAGTGACTGCATTTCGCCTGTTTTACTGCTACTTTAAGTGATTTCTGCATTTTACACTATTTATTGCACTTTAAGTTACTAATTGTTGCAAATTGTTTCTGTAGGCTACACACTAAAGTCGCTAGCCGATTTACAGCATTTATAGCATTTACTGTCTGTTTTTTCCTTGTCTCTGTAAAAACAAAAATCTCTTGTTTTCCGCCTTACTGAACTAGAGTAGTCCAGTTTCAGAGTTGCTGATCCCTGGGGCTTGTTTTTAGTTCCTGTTACTCATCCACTGTCTTATTAGGAAGCACGGAAGTTTCTTTCCTTACCAGTGGGAGTGGGAAGCACTGAGCGGCCCTTTTGTCCGATTTGGTGAAGTTTCAGCCAGAAACTAGTAGTCCATTGGTCGTTTTGGGCCAATTCCTAGCTCCTTTCAGCCCCCTGCTATAAAACATGCTAAACGTGCTTTTTTATAGCTTGTACCAACTCAGCACAGATCCTCGTGGTGGCCTGCAGAGTGATCCAAGCAGCAGAGAGCTAAAAGAGTGACTTTCTACCAGATATAAGTATTTTTGTGGCTTTCCCACTGTTATTAAGCTAGCGACTGCATTTTGCCTGTTTTACTGCTACTTTAAGTGATTTCTGCATTTTACACTGTTTATTGCACTTTAAGTTACTAATTGTTGCAAATTGTTTCTGTAGGCTACACACTAAAAGTGCTAGCCGATTTACAGCATTTATAGCATTTACTGTCTGTTTTTTCCTTGTCTCTGTAAAAACAAAAATCTCTTGTTTTCCTGCCTTACTGAACTAGAGTAGTCCAGTTTCAGAGTTGCTGATCCCTGGGCTTTGTTTTTAGTTCATGTTACTGATCCATTGCCTTATTAGGAAGGAGGAAAGTTTCTTTGCTTACCAGTGGGAGTGGGAAGCACTGAGCAGCCTTTTTGTCCGATTTGGTGAAGTTTCAGCCAGAAACTAGTAGTCCATTGGTCGTTTTGGGCCAATTCCTAGCTCCTTTCAGCCCCCTGCTATAAAACATGCTAAACGCGCGTTTTCCAGCTTGTACCAACTCAGCACAGATCCTCGTGGTGGCCTGCAGAGT
Organism: Protopterus annectens; assembly: GCF_019279795.1. NCBI lineage: Eukaryota > Metazoa > Chordata > Ceratodontiformes > Protopteridae > Protopterus > Protopterus annectens. The sequence goes on along the minus strand of NC_056728.1, from coordinate 1,415,813,091 downwards.
GATCCAAGCAGCAGAGAGCTAAAAGAGTGACTTTCTACCAGATATAAGTATCTTTTGTGGCTTTCCCACTGTTATTAAGCTAGTGACTGCATTTTGCCTGTTTTACTGCTACTTTAAGTGATTTCTGCATTTTACACTGTTTATTGCACTTTAAGTTACTAATTGTTGCAAATTGTTTCTGTAGGCTACACACTAAAGTGCGCTAGCCGATTTACAGCATTTATAGCATTTACTGTCTGTTTTTTTCCTTGTCTCTGTAAAAAAACAAAAAATCTCTTGTTTTCCCGCCTTACTGAACTAGAGTAGTCCAATTTCAGAGTTGCTGATCCCTGGGCTTTGTTTTTAGTTCATGTTACTGATCCATTGCCTTATTAGGAAGGAGGAAAGTTTCTTTGCTTACCAGTGGGAGTGGGAAGCACTGAGCAGCCTTTTTGTCCGATTTGGTGAAGTTTCAGCCAGAAACTAGTAGTCCATTGGTCGTTTTGGGCCAATTCCTAGCTCCTTTCAGCCCCCTGCTATAAAACATGCTAAACGCACGTTTTCCAGCTTGTACCAACTCAGCACAGATCCTCATGGTGGCCTGCAGAGTGATCCAAGCAGCAGAGAGCTAAAAGAGTGACTTTCTACCAGATATAAGTATTTTTTGTGGCTTTCCCACTGTTATAGTGACTGCATTTCGCCTGTTTTACTGCTACTTTAAGTGATTTCTGCATTTTACACTATTTATTGCACTTTAAGTTACTAATTGTTGCAAATTGTTTCTGTAGGCTACACACTAAAGTGCGCTAGCCGATTTACAGCATTTATAGCATTTACTGTCTGTTTTTTTCCTTGTCTCTGTAAAAACAAAAATCTCTTGTTTTCCTGCCTTACTGAACTAGAGTAGTCCAGTTTCAGAGTTGCTGATCCCTGGGCTTTGTTTTTAGTTCCTGTTACTGATCCATTGCCTTATTAGGAAGGAGGGAAGTTTCTTTGCTTACCAGTGGGAGTGGGAAGCACTGAGCGGCCTTTTTGTCCGATTTGGTGAAGTTTCAGCCAGAAACTAGTAGTCCATTGGTCGTTTTGGGCCAATTTCTAGCTCCCTTCAGCCCCCTGCTATAAAACACGCTTAAACGCGTTAGCTGATTTAGCGCGGAGTTGCCACTGTTGCACACAAGAGCAGCGGTGGTTAAACAAGGTTAAACTATTTGGGCCATCTAATTTCCACTCTTCAAATTTTCCCTTAGAACTACCTTCCTCGAGCTGTACTGCTGATCTAACCAGCATATCCTATAACTGAAAAGTTCATCTCTACTTGATTCCCAAGTAGACTATTCTGTATCTGTAAAGCCTAGCACTTACTCCTACAGTACTTGCACCTTGATAAAGCACTCTTATTATAGATAGTACCCCACCAGCCTAAAACCCACTTCCCCCGGAGTCCTTTGAAAGTCTCTTTATCTACTACTTCTAGTATGTCGAGGGATCAGTTGCTAGTGTCCTCTCCAGCTCAACTGGTGAACCTGGGAATATTGAGGCAATGTTACAATTGCCTCATGTACACTGAACAATCTTCTCCTTCTCCCACAAAACACAAATACATGCGAGATGCAACTATACGGCCAAACTGGAGGCTGAGCTCTCTCAACATAGGACTGGCAAGACCAGACAGGAGGAGAAGGTAACCACACACAATACATACCCAGTCACACATGGTACCATCACAACTTCAAATCATACACATACTCACACAAAGACATACTCGGAGGCTCTGATCAAAAATTTACCAAAACAACAGAGGCCACCAAAGCAGACACCCAAACAACTACCACCTCATGACCCAGCACATGCAACACATAGACCACACAGTCAGAGTGTCAAACAGTCACAGCCCTTAAGGCCAAACAAAATGCCAGACACACTTGTCATTGGTGATTCCATAGTCAGACACACTGACGTCCCGCTCACCAGACTGAGTAAGGAGAAGGTCACAGTAAGCTGCCTGGCGGGCGCTAGAATCCACCACATAACGCAAGCACTCAGGTCTCTCAACAGCAGGTACAAGTACGACTCAGTCATTGTCCACGCTGGTGTCAACGACCTGAGACGCACTCCTTGGACTACATGAAAAGGGACATCGAGGAGCTCTCTGATTATGTAGCCCAGGCAGGTATGACCCTGACCTTGAGCAGTATCCTACCTTCACCTAGAATGATGCCACAATACAGTGATAAGATGATCAGCTTTAATAATTGGCTTAAATTCTGGTGTCATTCAAAGGGATCAATGTCTGTCTGCCTGGGATGACATGCTGGACAAGCCACGCTGCTTCAAGGGACGGCTTGCACCTGTCACCCTGGGCTTCGGATATTGGCAAAGGCTCTTGCCACCCCATATTGCCTTTTTAGGCAAGGCTCAAATTATAAACCTACCGCCCTAGAACACCAAAAGGAAAAAACTAAGGGTATTGCTGCTCAATGCCAGAAGTCTCAATCTCAAGATGCACGCACTCGAGGCCCTTCTCAATATGGGGAACATCGATGTCTGTGCTGTGACAGAAACCTGGTTCAAGGCTCCTGAGAGCACCCCAGCACTAACAGGTTTCACCTCATATCATGCTCCGCCCCAAAATCCGGACAACACCAAGAAAGGAGGGGTGTCCATATTCATAAGGACACCCACACCTCAAGGTTGGTGGCAACGCACGATGCATTGGAGACCATCCAGGTGCAATTAACCATAGGCAAGACTGCTCTGCAATTTGTAGCATGTTACAGGCCACCCTCTCAAACTCAGGAACCTCACATGGCCTTCCTGAAAACATTGGAGGGATATATGTATCTCCAAACACCATCATACTAGGTGACTTCAACTACCCTAATATAGACTGGGAACACTACTCAAGCCTGAACACTCTAACCCAAAGATTCCTGGAGTTCATAAACTCAAATGCCATGGAACAACTAGTCACCATCCCCACAAGAGGAGAAAACATACTTGATCTCATCATCACGAACATGGGATCAAAATGTTCAACACCGAAGTATACCCCTCACTGGTGAGATCAGATCATAAACTAATCTCGCTGGAGGTCCTCATCCCGCCCACCTGAAACAAAAAGACCACAGTGAAAAACTTCTCAAAAGCCGATTTCACACTTCTAAAACTAGTGTGGTCTCCTTTAAGGCCCCTGAGCCAGTGGTAAACATTACTCAAACCGCTGAATCACTTACAAATGCCTTCTACCAGCACCTACAGGACTGCATGGATCAGGCAATCCCAAACAAAACTAAGACTCTCTGTACCAAAGGCACGCATCCAGTCTGGTGGACCCCAGCCATAAACAAGCTCTACAACAAAAGGAGGAAGCTACTACAAGATAGAGCAAAATCCTTGAAAGGTAAGACACCTTTGATCATTATAAGTAAAAAACTAAGAGCTCTCATAAAATTATCCAAGGCAAATTTTGAGAGAAAAATCACCAAGGACTCTAAAGACAATCATAAGGCCTTCTTTAGCTATGTTAGAAACCTAGGAGGAAACTCCCAGATATGCTCAGAATTAGTTCAAAATGATTTGAAAATTACTGAACCTACACACATTGCCAACATACTGGCTGACAGGTTCAGTGCAAACTTCTCCCCTCCCCAAAAGGAGAGATATCTATTCCAGAGGATTGTAGCCCCAAACATCTCCAACGCCCAGGTGAGAACTGCCCTCACTAAGGCAAAAAACACAGCATCCATGGGACCGGATGGTGTCCCCGGCTGTGTGCTTCACGAACTCAACGAGGAATTAAACCCACAGTTAGGACATCTGTTTAATCTTAGCCTCACCTCAGGATACGTACCCAAGGAGTGGCGCGGCAACTGTGGTCCCACTTCATAAGGCGGTGCCTCCACAGACCCTGGAAATTACCGCCCAATTAGCTTGACAAGCCTTATCTGCAAAGCCATGGAGAGGATCATAATGGAACTCATAAATAAAGACATAGGGAACTTGCAGACTTTGGATCCAACCCAGTTTGGCTTTGTCAAAGGCAGATCCTGCCTCTTAAACTTGGTTGACTTTTTCGAGACAGTCACCAAGGCCATTGATGAGGAAAGGCAGTCCATACAGCCTACCTCGACCTGGCAAAGGCCTTTGACACAATACCCCACTCAGGTATCATCGAAAAACTCATCAGCTTGAATGTAAACCCATACATCACAAGATGGGTTGCAAACTGGCTAAGTGACAGAACCCACAGGGTCAGAGTTGCTGGAGCCATGTCAGACTCAAAGCCTGTCACAAGTGGTGTCCCACAGGGCTCAGTCCTGGGTCCACTCTTGTTCGGCATCTACTTTTCTGAAGTACAAGCAAACACAGGAGGGTTATGGCTGACAAAGTTTGCAGATGACTGCAAACTGCGCCATAGTTGAAAACACATCTGACACAGATATCCTCCAGAAGGGCCTCACAGAAACGGATAACTGGTGCCAGAGCCATGGCCTGAAGTTAAACGCCAAAAAATGCATAGTCATACCCTTCGGGAAAAACAAGGTTACCCCTAGCTACCATTTAGGTGGCAATCCACTGAGCACAGAAAAAATCATCAGGGATCTGGGGACCCAGGTTGACAGTAGCCTTTCGTTTGACACTCATGTTGCTAAAGTAGTTAGGAAAACCTTCTATATCGCCCACCTGATCATGAAGGGATTCACATCTAGATCAAGGGAGGTCATCGTCCCCCTGTACTCATCACTCATTAGACCTATGATTGAGTACAATGCCCCATTCGGAATGTATCTGACCAGACACCTGCTGCAGCTTGAAAGGCCCCAAAGTTCCTCACCAAAAGGATAAAGGGTCTCAAAAATATGTCTTATGCTGCCCGACTGAAAGAACTCCAGCTCTATTCAGTCTCATACCGCTTGCTCAGAGGTGACCTGTGCCTGAAATATAAGGCCATGTCAAACCCAGATTTGATGAATATGCTTCACCTCAAAAAATCTAGATCCCTCAGAACCACAAGGGCGGGAGACTTAAACCTTGACACAGTTATAAATAGAACGTGCTGGAGGGACAGATTCATCATCCAGAGACTCCCTGTGCTGTGGAACAAAATCCCGGTACATGTGAGGCAGAGCACCTTGCTGGCCTTGTTCAAGAGGAATCTTGACCAATGGATGGGAGATCACAGATATACCCCAGGGATTACTTCAGTGTCACTGCTTGACAGAGGCACAGCAAAATGATAGGCATAGTTTTTATTCAAACTAAAGGGGTGGCGAAAGTAGGGAAAATAGCTAGGGATGTGCAGGAAGGGTGTAGGGAAGGTCCATAACTGCCCATTTCTTCTACAGCAACAGCTGTGCATATAACTGACTTTGGAGGTAGATTTGGACACTCAAACCCCTGAGAGAGGGGTGAGGACAACAATAATATGTTGTGATGCCATTTAGACCAGATTATATGTGTCCAGTGGACACGTGTGCGAAATTGACAGCTATGTATGGGGCAATATTTTTTTGGGGGTCAGATTGCCCTTTTTTATTTTCAGGTGAGTGTGGGATGTTGGGGAGGGATAGTAGGCATATTTGGGGAGGTAGGTTGGGTAGATTACTAGACAAGACAAACAAGACACAAACGAGGCGGCATATGACACGTGCGGGGTAGACACCTTGATGGGGAGGGGTGTTGGGACATCAGAAGCTCATGAGCCTCCAAGTGGAAACAGTGGAACTGAGATCCCCATCCATGAGCAGTCACCACTGCACCTTCACAGCCCCGAAGGTGGCTGTGCTGGGGGCTGAGTGGCAGAGCCATGCTGACCCTCTAGTTGTGACACATGGCCTTTGAGCTGGCTTAGCAGATCCATGACCTCCATGCAGCGCTCACTATGCACCACAACCTGGACCTGGTGACGGGTGACAGGTTCCTGTCTGCACCTGCTCCCAGGGGGGATGATCCCCATCCCCTGAGGCAGTTCCACCCAAAGGTGGTGCAGGACCAATGGATGAGGAGGTCCCAGGTTGGGCCCCAGACATGCTGGTGCCAGGTGCCACAGCCAGCTGAGGTGGGACAGGTGGATCTGCTGGGACCGGCCTTCCAAAACCTGCTATAGTGTTTAAATTTTATCATCATATGTGGGTTAGTAATAGTCAACATATTCCAGGTTTAGGTATAACAGCATGCATAGATATTCCCATTAACCCAGACACCAGATATGGAACAATTGCATAGCAAACGGAACACATGCATATATGGGACCACAGTAGTAATAACAACAGCATGCAGGTACATTGATGGCACCATGCCACCAATGTTGGAATATTTCAATATAGCACATGCATGGAAGCAGATTTAAATAATTATCAACCAATAGGACATAGTCAGAACAGTAAAGTCATTACATAAAAGTTGAGGTGAGTATGTAGTTTATCGTTGGAGATATTGTGGGGGGAGAGAAAGATGTCAATTAACAATTAGTATATTCCTGTAGTCCACATTATTTTCCTAGTCAGTGCTGTTATCTGTACCTTACAAGTCTTACTACACTACCCTATAGCCTTAGTTTGGACAGTGATATGGTTGTCATCATCGTTATATATGAACTGGTTTTACCTGCAGTATACACCTCTTACCTGGTATTCCTGTGGAGGAAATGTTAACAGTAACTAACTCTACACATACTCACAGATTCCAGGTTGCTGTTGTGCACATAGTTGTCCATCTCTTTCTGCACAGTCTCTGGCCATATCTTGACCACATGCAGGTGAACCAGGACATATCTAGACTATTGCCTTATTCAACCTTTAGTGACTTACCACACTCTTATACAGGCTTTCCTACACAGTTATATTATTTAGCACACTGTGAGTGACAGTGATCAGCGATACCTTATTATTCAGAGCAACTGCAACACTCACAATTCCATACAATACCAGAGTAGACAGTACCAGTACAGTGTATCAAGCTTTTTTTTATCAGCACATTGTTCGTATCTGACGTACCTGTGGGAGCAGTGCTTGTTAGCACTACCTGAATGTTGCCACACAAAGTACCAGATTACATATTAGTATTATGCACATACATTTCACTCTGTTACTGTGCACACTCTGGTCACAGCTTGACAACATGGGGGTGTAGATAGGACATACTTGGCTTATTACTCTCATAACAGTTTCGGGAGTTACTAGAGTGACAGGTTTGTTCTCATAGATGTGTGACAATCAGTTGTATTCCCTGTTTGCTGCCTGGACATCTGGGATCATCCCACAGACTTCCCAGGGGGACAGGGTGACAGGCAGCAGATATGGGCCCATATACTGGACATTCTGGTCTTATCTCTACAGTTGTGGAGTATGATTCTGTATGCAGCCTACTTTCACTCCCAGGATTCAGACTATGGCTGTGTCTGCTACAACTTAAACACTGTCCATCAGAGTTGTGTGTGCTATATAGATATTGCTGTATATCTCCTATCTGCTTTCTGTCTTATAATTCTCCTGTGGTTTTGCATTCTGACCTTGTATTACAACACTCTTATACAGGATTTCCTAGACAGTTATATTTTGTAGGACAGTGTGGGTGACAGTGATGAGTAATACCTTATTATTCGGAGCAACTGCATCAGTCACAATGCCATGCAATTCCAAAGTAAACAGTACCAGTACAGAGTATCATTCTTGTATTTCTGGGCATAGTGTTGGTATCTGACAGACCTGTGGGAGAAATGTTTGTTAGCACTACCTGAATGTTGCCACACACAGTACCAGATTCCACATCACTATTATGCACATACATCTCACTCTGTTACTGTATACAATCTGGCCACAGCTTGACAACATGGGGTTGTAAATGGGACATACGTGGCTTCTTACTCTCATAAGGTTTTGGGGAGTTGCTAGTATGCCAGCTTTGTTCTAATAGATGTTTGTCAATCAGTTTTATTTCCTGTTTGCTGCCTATACATCTGGGATCATCCCACTGATTTCCCAGGGGGACAGGTTGACAGGCAGCAGATATGGGCCACTTTACTGGACATTCTGGACATATTTGTACAGTTGTGGGGTATGATTCTGTATGCAGACTACTACCACTGCCAGGATTTGAACGAGTGCTAAAACTACAGCAGTTCACTTCTCAGTTGCATGTGCTATTCAGATTTTGTTATGTGCCTTTTCACTGTTTTCTGTCTATGTGTCTCTCAGTTGTACTAATTGGCCTCTGAGGATTACACCAGTCATATACAGGCATTCCTACACATTCTATTTATGGTGCACAGTGTGGGTAACAGTGCTTAATACAACAGTACTATTATGTGATTGCAAATCTACATTACCATATGATACCAGAGTATACACATGCAGTCCAGCAGTTAGACTTTTATTGTCATGTTATTACACTTTTATTTACATACAAACTATATGAGACTCTTCCTGCCATATTCTCCAGTGTATGCAGTACTTGCCTTAAACAATACAGGTTTTATACAGGCAATTAATTTACTAATATTTTTAGATTTATTTCCTATGACAGTACATGCAAGAGTATTACTGACCTGCCTCTCATCGCAACCTCTCCAGCAACTTCTGTGGGCCTCCTGGTTCACAGCCTGCTCACTTGCAGCTGTGGAGGACATAAGAGGAATATTTATCCATACCTATCCATGACATACATGACCTGGCAATTATTACACACATAGTGGAGTGATACACATAGCTGGGGCAGCCCCTGTTGTTCTAGCCTCTTGGATCCACTGCTCCAAGAGTTCCCCCTTATGCCACTTCAGGTCGGCATAGTGATGCCTGACCTGCTCACCAGTTTGGGGTATGTCAGTGGCACTGGTGAGGTCATGGGCGAGATGGTACCAGGCTTCCGCCTTGTATTGGGAACCCTGGTACTGGCCCTGCAGCAATCTCTGCTCATGGTCTTTGACAAGGAGTCCTGCAATTGCCATGGCTCTGGTCTCCTGGATGCACCAGCATTGCACCCGAAAGTGCACACCTTCTCCCCTTTCTGCCATAGTGTCTGCAAGGGAAAGCTACAACCAGTTATGAGATATACTCCTGTCTGTTGGGTTTAAGTAGGGCCAATTTCCTGCACTTTTCCATGATTGGCCAGTTTTGAAAAGGCTAGGCTATGGGCAAAACTGCTTACCTAAGGTTGGCATTGTTTAAAGGGGTATAACAATGGGCACATTGAGTTAGCTGGCCTACACATTGCTTACACCTCTTAAGCTGGCCTGTGCAATGCTTAGCATTGCTTACATTAGACTTTTCATTATATTTTATTTTTCGCATTGATTTCTTATTCATTACATCTTATATATATGCCTGGTATCCATGATTCATGTGTACGTACACTGTATGGTGTCCTTGTGTTTTATTGGTGACTTCAACACTCTATTACAATACATTTCACATCTAGACTTACTGCTGTGCTCCATTTCACACATTTATGTTATGTAGCGGGTTATTGAACATATGACTGTATACTGATTCCTTTCATAGGTTCAGTTTGCTTTTACTATAGTGAGGACTTGTTTGGTGATACCTCATTCTTCTGTACTGCTGTGATGGCTTGGTGGTTAACTACTGTGACTATAGTGTATAGGATCTTGGGCTCAAGACCTGTAAGGCTGTTTATTTTGTTGCTGGGCAGAACGAGGGCCATTGGATACAGAGTAATTAAAGCACTTTTGAGCAGTTGTAAGCTGGTTTGCGTGGGTTTGCAGGAGGGTAAGCACTGCTAACCTCTGGTTAATGATGCTTACAGAGAGTTAGCTTCAAACTTGCTTAACCTGTGTGCACATTGCTTACCCATGCGCAAACAAGCTTAAACTTGCTTACTAGTGCTTAAATATGCTTACTACTGCTTATTGGTGCTTACACTTGCTTACTAGTGCTTACTCCTGCTTACAATTGCACTGAAATAGATAGTAATATCTAATGATTCTTGGGAAGGTGGGGGATTTGGAAACTGTATGGAGTTGTCATTCATTGCACATTTTACCTTCCATTTGTATCCATGATTCCTGTGTAAATATACTGTATGGGGCACATGTGCATATCTGGGACTTTGCAACATTATGACACTGACATCTCACATGTGCATATAATGCAGTACCCCAGTTCACAAATATATGTTATTTAGTGTGTCATGCAACTAAAATATTGGTCATAACATGATTTGCCATGGAAAATGGAATGTGCTGCAGTGGGACTCGAACTGGGAATGCCTTCTCACTACACTATTGCTATACTGCTTCATTTGCATATATCTTCCTTGTTATCCTCTTCGGCCATTTAAGCTGCATTAACCATTGCTAAGCGATGGGCACACCTGCGCATCTACGATTAGCTTTAATCGGATTCTTAATAAAAAAAAAAAGGTTTGTTTATTTGATTTGTATTTACTATTGCTGTTGTACATGTGGGGGAATGTTGCTGGGGATATGCGGACACCTATGAGCGGTCTCACTCATTCCTTTGGCCTTTCTGCAGTTCTTCATTGCGGGGGCATGTATATTCTGAAAGCTCTGCTTGCAGACACGCCCCCTGCACTCTTGCATGCTCCATGTAAGATTAGGAGCTCAGGCAGCGTGCCTTCATTAATATGCATGGTGCGCTGCCATCCTGCTCCTAAACTGCCGCTTCTGTGAAGGACTAAACTAGTCCTGCAGAGAAAAATAGCAAATCCAGGGGAAAGTCTGCATATAGTTAAGGTCCTGTGTTTTAGAAGACTTTTTCAGCAGTAAATACATCATGGGATGATGTGTCTATGAAAGCTATCTAGGTTACTAAATGCAGTAAGAAAGGATAGAATAAAGCGGAGGTCGAGAGACCCCTAAAGCTAGATCATGTGAGGGCAGAGGGAAGAAGGACAGCTTGCTGATGTTTACAAGTAATAGATAAAGACACAGAAGACAGCCTAAATTGCTGCATATTATAACGGGATGAAGGAGTTCTGTTCAGGTCCACTGGGCATTATTATTATCTTCCATGTGAAAACAAAGTGCTTTACTGAGCAGCTGCAAAAGAATGTGAAAATGAAGGCATTGTGATTACACAATCTAATCTTTACAAGTTGGTAAATTAGTGACATTTATGCAGCTCTCATGGAGTCTATAGTCAGTGCAGAATTAGTAGCCATAATAGCTGTCTTAGCAGAAAAGTGATGAGAACAGGATCTCAACATGGTGTGTGTTTCAGAAAATGCATCACTGAACCTTTCTGGCAAAAAATAGATTTTAATTCAGCTTGAGAAAAGATGGGTGTTAAAAGGCATATTGAGAAATCACTATCTCATTAACATGAAGTTAAATCATGACGGAGAGGGAGTTATAAACCAAGTGAGTAACCGTGATATCACACTTTTAAGAATAAATTATGGTATATGAATTACAACAGTATCATATGGTGGTTGAAAAAGGCAGAGATAAAATTATCCAGTACATGAAGATTGATAAATCAAACATCTGTATTTAATGCTTCTTTTATACAAACAAAAATAGTGACTCTAGCCATCAGAGCTACAACAGCCTTATGAACCCTAAATGGAAAGTATTTAGGGATGATGTGAAAACTCAGTGGCAGATGTAGTCACATTGTACAAGATACATTAACTTCAGAATTTGACTTGAGGTACAAAGATGGATAATGGAACAAGGAGGAGTGGAGGGCCACGGAAAATAGTCATTCAAAGGAGACAGCTGAGCTGAGTAGATGAGGGGTTATTAATGAAGCGACCACTGAAAATGACAAAGGAAACAGTGGTGACCTAATAAATTACCAAGAAAGTAAGAGTATTTTTTTTAAGAAACTGGTCTTATCTCAGATTGGAAAATGAATGTATAACATAATATGAAGATACTGTCTGTATCAAAGTTGTTTAATTCAGATTTAGTAATTCATAAATTATAAGAAAAAGTAGTACAGCAGTGGCAAATTTAAGATCAACTGTTCTTTTGAAAAGTGGAGGTTTTACATGTAAAAGATTGCTGTAGTAAGGGACTTAACCATTCCTAGTGAAGCAATTGAGCATGGCCACATCCTATACCAGAAATGAAAATCTGTTATCTTCAGTACATGAACTACAGTTGGTAAAGAAGTTTGATATTCATAGGTTCATAGGTTCATAGGTAGGTACTAGGCTATCGGCCCTAGGGCCTATATAAGCCTAGCCAAAAAGGTTCCCTGGCTTTTGCCACCCAAGAAAATAATTTTCCTGTGCCCCTGTCAAGCAGGGCCACAGAGGTGATCCCCGGGGTGAATTTCTTATTTCCCATCCAATCATCAAGATTCTTCTTGAAAAGTGCTAATGAGGAGATTGGTATGATATAGATAGGTAGTTTATTCCAGAGTATGGGAAGTCTCTGGGACAGGAATCTATCCCTCCAGCATATTTTGTTTATTGTGGTGACAAGGTTTAGGTCCCTAGAGTGTGTAATTTGGAGGGATTGGGATTTCTTTAAGTGGAGTATGTCTAACAGCTCTGGGTTTGACAAAGCTTTGTATGTTCGGCAGAGATCGCCTCTGAGTAAAGCTGGAGTTTTTTGAGACGGTCTGCGTAAGGCATCTGTTTGAGGCCAGTAATCCTCTTTGTGAGGTATTTCTGCAGCCTTTCCAGTTGTTGTAGATGTCATGTGAGGTACATACAAAAAGGGGTGTTGTACTCTATAATGGGTCTAATGAGTGACGAGTAGAAGGGAAACAATGACCTCTCTTTTCCTGGATGAGATACCTTTTGTGATGAGGTGTGCCACGTAGAAGGATTTCCTGACTACTGTGGTGATGTGATTGAATATCTTGAACCTTTGGGTAACTAAGGGTGAAAACATAGACAAAGGTAGATTGGAGAATCCCATTGAGGTCAATGGCATTAAGATGAAATGTCTTTTATATGAATAAATGTAAGAGAAGATCAAGATAAAGTCCATAACTTCCAAAAAGTATACATGATCTTACAGAATGGGTGACAGGGGATAAAGACAGGTAGACTAGTGAATACAAAGAGACCACAGTTAATGAACAGGGAAATGGTGCACAACAGACTGGTAATGAGAATGTGAACAACAAGACAAGAGACGTTAACAGGATGATGTCATCGGTCATCACTTGGGTGGTAGTGATTGCAGAGTACACAAAATAGCGGCCTACAAAGCAATTCACCACAGGGAAGATCAAGAGATGGAAGAATACTGGAAAACAAAAAAGGGTTAGAGGTAGCTAAGGTGGAAAAGAAAATCTACCCAGCTTATGGCCATCATAATGGGATAAAATCTTCTTTTATTTGGAATGCAAGCAAACGAAGAATAAGGTGAAAAACTGACACATTCAGAAACAGAGGGGCAAGCAATGCAGTTTGCAAGGACAATGCAGGACTTTACTATTTTGTAGGGAGCTGTTTTTGTACTCTTGCCTGGCAGTTGGAGCAGAGGCTAAAGCTCTGTGCTGTTAATGAGCTGCTTTCTGTGCCCACGGTAGAGGGTTTGAATAGTTCCACCTTTGTTTTGCTACTATGTGACTCTGAGCAAGTTACTTCATCAGACATTTTTCCTAGGATGGGTTTACCTGGTCAACAATTAAGTAAAAAAAGGTACTTTTCTACTACTCTTTTGTGTTCAGAGTGGAAGGCAGGGAATCTGTGCCACAATAGAAGTTAAAGTCGATTGTGTAAATGTACCAAACAAGCAATTACGAAGGAAGAGATAATGGGGGGGTTAATAGGATCGTACAAAAGCAAAGTGCATGTCTCACAATGCAAACACTCAAGAAAACAAAAGTTAGTGAACAGTTGTCTACTGGGCATACTTTTCTCAACATGCCCAACAGAAAGATGAATTTCCTAAGCAATAAGAGAAAGGTTATGTATATATTATAGTCTGTACACATTATGGTAGCACTAAGAAGGATCCAGTAAGTCTGAGGAACACACCCTGAATATCTGAATGGATATATGGATAGGAAGTGCAATAAACACTATCCCAAAGCCATCAACTGTGAAAAATATGTCACAAGACCTCACTTTCATGAAGGTATCAGGTGTAGATCCTACTGGACTGACTAGTAAAGTATTACAGCTGGTTCACATTGGAAATGAACCAGGGTACTCAAATGGTCCTAGATCTCTGTAACAAGCCTTTCAGCTCACACTTGAACAGGTGGCTACTTGACGCCAATAGTAGTGAAGATGCTGGGGGTAGACAGCTGTCTTTTGGAAAGAGTACAGGGAAATTTATGGTCGATATCACCTATCAAAATCTAATAAATGTAAAATGGAGCTCTGCTCTGTGGATTATAGGGCTGGGAATGGGGTTGTTTGCTATATTGCAATAAAACAAAACACAGGAAAATACAGCAAACTTTAACATACCTGCAATAGTAGTATGAAATATCAATTCTCTGTAAATAACAAAAAAAGTAAGCAAATTTCACAAAATAGCAAGTGTATATACATCTTTATTTATCCATACCCTTTGCTTATATATTCTAACTCTGAGATCACGGAAATTTAGAAAATGAGCAAAATGCACTTTAAAGTTTATTATGTTGTGCAGGTCAATATCTGAGATCTGCATATTTGGGCATAGCAGGACTACATTCAGTTCACTACAGCAATAGACTTAGTACAAATACACCTTCAGTGAATCACTTCCTGACCAGAAATGCATACCTAAGCAATTGTTATTGTAATGCCTCGAAGGGGAACGTAGGAATGATCCTATTTGCTGTTTTCATAGCTGACACTGCACAAGGCTTACTTTTTAGAATGAATGGATTTCTACATACCTTCAAAACAGGCATGGCAGTAAATGCAAACAAAGGACTGAGTAGACTGCAGCAACAGACCTCGATGCTAGATTTCTCTCTGATGGTGTTCATTGGTGGAGCACTTTTCCTCTTTGCTATTGGGCATTATTTACTGCCATACTTCCATCATGGCTTCATAATCTATGAAAGATATAGAATTTTTAGTTTTTCCACAGACAAGACTCTCATTTTAAAACTGATTCTCCTAGATGACTGAAACCTCTGAGTAGCTACTAGATAAATTATAAAAAAAAAACAGTTATCAGTCTTCCACTATATGTCTTCTGAGAAGCCTAGAGTTGGTGCATACAACTGAGTGCCAGGTGACTGGGTGACCCATATGGCCCAGTCATGCTCAGTTTGAAAATTGGGCAAGAAACCACAGTGGCTCCTTTCCTCTTGCAGGATAAAGAGTGGTAGCAAAGTACAATGTCATTTAAGTAGAGGGCTGGCACCATGTTCAAATATTATGTTGTGTAGTTATCTGCAGAACAGTATAATATTAACTGTGTAGTGTGGATGCTAGAGCTGTAGACTAGAAATTCTTCACCTTATGAAAAGTGCCACTTAAATGGAAATGTTTATCAGTTTATAACCTCCTTTCTATAATGCCTTCTGTGTTTGTAATTTACAAATGAAAAATAATTAGTTTTAAATGTAAAAGATGCCATAGCACCTATTGAAAAGAATAGGGGACATCCCCAAAACCCTGGTCAAATTTCCCATAGTATAAATATCACTTCAGGTCTCCTTTGAAAAATGAACACTAGCCAAGTGGGACTAATGTGGTCAACAAATGATAAATAAATAAAAAAATAAATAACTAAATGCCAATTAAAAATGTTGGGCTAATTAGAATATCTCCTGCCATGTGAACACTTCAAGAAAAGGCACATATTGCACAAAAGCTATACAATTTTTAAGAGTCTTAAGACATAAACAAAATATCAACAATTTGTTTCCATCTTTATTTCCTTTAATAAGAGTTTTAACTAGGTTGAGTTACAAACTTCTATTATTTCTCACATTGCTGACATCCTGTAAACCATCAAGTCAGGACTTTGGAATCCTGGAAGCATAACCTCAGGTTCACAAAGCAGCATATCCCTAAAAGGCTGCTAACTTTCCCTACAGTTCTCTCTTAAACATTGTGCTCAAATCTCTGTCAAGCTTAACTACATTTAAAAGCAATTCTCCCTTTTCAAAGACAGTTTCAATATTTCCAGTTTGAAATGCAGACATTATACAAATATAACTAGTGAATTCAATTTTTATTGTATCTCAGAAAGAGGGTGAAAATAATAATAGTGGTGTCTATGAGACATCAGTTTGACCAGATCTAAAATCTAAAATTGGCTGAAAATTCTGGTTTAAATTTATTTGCTGTAGGTATGACTGTTTGTGCATATTTGGTATGCAACCAATCACAGCTGATACTGATATAATGTGGCAGCTTCTATTTTATTCTTCCTTCAGGAAATGTATGCTCTCCAGTTTAGACGTTTAGTTAAAACATAAAAGAGTGACGTGGCACAAATGAGGGGCAAGAGATGTGAAACCGAGATACCTTCCGTATATCATGACTGCAGGACAGACAGACAGGCAGACAGATTAAAAAGTAATAGTTGTTGGTTGATGAAGAATTGCTATAGAACTTAATACTACTTTCAAGTTGCAACATATGTCCATTAATATCCATGTATACATTACTGCACAATAAAACAAATATTTTCTGCTTCTGTATACTTATCCACTCTCCTCTTTTACCTTTAATTTGGCCCATATCCAATTAATGTGACTTTCAATGTTTCCTTTATTCTGTATATAATTATAACATTAACTTTATAATCCTTCTATAAAAGATGCCTTAAACCTCATGGATAACACTATTTTATATTATTAATGTGATATATCAACAGTCTTAAAATCACATTCTGTAATGTTTCTGGCAGCACCTTTATCTCCTGACAAATGATGATATGACAGCATTTAAGGATGGCCTATACCCCCATTTCTTTTTCAATAGTTTTCCCAAATAATAGAAGTATCCATCTGCTTGTCCATCACTAAGTACCATTAAACACAACTATGTTCCCAGTCAGCCATTACAATCCAATGACCAAAAACTCTTCTCTGTCCATAAACCTATCAAATCTGCTGGGCATGGTCTGTACTCATACCATGTTGCTAAGGCCTGGAACACCTTACCTGTATAAATCAGGTCAATACCCTCCTTCCAGTCCTTTAAAACCATTCTGAAAGACTTCCTAACCAAAGTCTGGTTCTGTTCTTGCTCAGCACCAAGATAAACTATATCCCTAAATATAAACAAGTACCTATTCATATCGTACACGTCCTTACTCTCCCTTCTTCACTTACTTCCTTATGTCAATCAATTTGCCTTCCCTGAATCTTTCTAAATATGCCTTAACCCTGTTTTTTTTTTTCTGTAACTTCATATTACAGTTCTTGTTTGCATTATACTAACTTAAATTTCTCTTTAAACTCGCTAAAATTTCTCTAAATATTAAATCATTATTATATAAGTTGCATCAAGTTATAACCAATGTTTTTGCATTATGTTTAATTTGGTATAATTGTTTAAACTATAGATGTTTTTGTATTATTTTTTGAAAGTTGCAAAACTACTATTCTTAAAATGCTGTTGTAATACTTTGGAACTTTTCTCCCTGGGCCTCCACTGAAAATAGGCACCTAACCAGTTGGACTTTCCCAGTAATCACGTCAATGCATAAATAAGTAACAGCAAATAATGAGCATTCATTCCTATGTTTCTTTCAGAACTTAAGAATGATAAATTTTGACTTTGAATTTTTGAACAAGATTTGACCATAACATTTTTTAAACAATGTCAAATGTTGGGTGCACCAGAACATTATCATATTTCCCTCTGTATACTTCTGGTATTTTACTGTCAGTATCTGATTTTATATATACATATATATATATATATATATATATATATATATATATATATATATATCAGGACTGCAGCCCTCACACCTAAAAAACAAATAAAATTTAAACAGAGTAATACAAAAACAGTAAATTCCCAGAAGTGTGCGGATGCTCTAGATAGGGGGAAGGCATCTAGGCCCCAAGATGCCCAGCAGTGGTGTGTGTGTGTGTGTGTGTGTGTGTGTGTGTGTAAAATGGCTAGAGTAAACTCATGGTGGTGTGGTAGGGAATACCTCAAGCTTGAACCCTGTACTTTGTATGCAGGTGTTAAGGGCCTGAATTCCCTACCCACCACCATTTGTAAAAAAATTGCAGTTTTTTGCCTCATATTTGATCTGTTCTGCTCCTCATAATATCCATGGTTTCTAAATGCTTCTATGCTTGATATTTGATGGTGCAGTGGTAGCATTGTTGCCTCACAGCTGGCAAATCACAGGTTTGGTTTTTGGCTGGGGTGCCTTCTGCATGACGTCTGCATCTTCTCCCTGTGTTTGTGTGGGTTTGCTTTTGTGGCCTCCCATGTTACAAAGACATGTCTGCATTATTTCTTCCTGGGCCTCTGCTGAACATTTTTTTTTGTTCCAAGTCAGACTGTCCTGATTAACAAATGTTAAATAAAATTGACAGGCATTTGAATTTCAGACTTCAGGTTTCTGAATGTTTAATTCCTTACATACTTGATGGTGCAGTGGTAGCATTGCTGCCTTACAGCTATAGGTTTTTCTGGTTTGATTCTTGGCTGGAGTGCCTTCTGTGTGGAGTCTGCATCTCCTCCCTGTGTTTGTGTGGACTTGCTCTGGTGTCCTGCCATTTTACAAAGACATGTGTCTGCAGTATTTCTACCTGGGCCTCTACTGAAAATTGTTTTTGTTCCATCAGAAGTAAAATTGACAGGCATTTGAATTTCAGACTTCATATTCTTCAGAAAATACATAATACCACAACCTTTTATTCTAGCAATTTTCTAAGTTTATAAGATGAATATTTGAAAATTTTCCCTATTTTGGGGACTGTATTCCCCCATTATTGGCTTTGTCCAGGTTTTGTGTGCTAAGGTTGACAGCTATGGCAAAAACTGAATTCACTGAGTATGTTTGAGGGCTGTATTCCCTCATTACTGGGTTTGTCCAGGTGTTTTGTGCTAAGAGGTTGACAGCTATGGTGAGAACTGAATTCACTTAATGATAGCCATTTAAGTCTTCCTCTCTTTTACAAAGCAGCTGATTTGGCATAGTGGTATGTTGCTCTGACTGTTTTGCACAGGGACCTTGGCAGTAAAATGTATAGTCATAACACAGCATTTTTCTTTCACAAAGCAGCTGATTTGGCATAGTGGTATGTTGTTCTGACTGTTTTGCACAGGAACCTTGGCAGTAAAATGCATGGTGGTAACACACCATTTTATTCTAGCAACCTTCCAAGATTATACAAACAATGTTTAATGTGTCCCTGGTTTTTGGGCTTTTGACCACCCCCCCCAATAAATTTTGGCTTTTTCCAGATTTCTTGTGCTGAGAAGTTGAGATGCAGTTGAGTATTGAGTAGATTTTACAAGGAGCTGAGAGCTGCAGGGGAAGAGAAGTTTAGTGCTGCTGATGGCAAGTCTGCTTGAATTGTTAATAGCACAACAGGTTGTGTACTTGCTTTTGATGCAGAAGGCTGTGGGTTCTACTCCTACAAGGGCTGGATGCTGCCGTACTGAGAATGTCCTCCTTGGCGAATATACTAACTATAAGCCTGTTATCAGCTTGCCATCCATTTCCTATTGCAATATTACTAGCTTATCATTTTTTAATGTAATATAGGCAATTTATTCCTCAGGGGCAACAGACACTTTATTTTTTGATGAAACCATGAAATATAAAGGTGTTTGCTAGCAGCAACCTCTTCATTAGTTACAGATTTCTTTAATGTGGAATTATTTAGACGACTTTTACTTCTTCAGAGATTGTGCATATTTACTGATAATGGTGGACTGTAGAATTGTGCATATTTACTGATAATGGTGGACTGTAGAATTGTGCATATTTACTGATAATGGTGGACTATAGAAGTTTGAGTAGACTTTTATGATGGAAATATTCTGAACTGGGCAGTTTTGTCATCATGGGTGCATGCATTTTGTTTCATTGTTTACTGGAAAATGTTCTGAATTGAGCAGTTTTGTCTTTATTGGTGCATGCGTTTTGTTTCATTGTTTACTGGAAAAATGTTCAAAACAATAAATTTAAAATGCCCTCTAACAACTGTACTGTATTGTACAAGGAATATAATTTAGTACAATCAGGAAGGTGTATCAAAGAGCACATATATGTTTCATATGCAATGGTCCTATGATTTGAAAACAGCCCAGAATTTATCTTTATCTGCCACTGGCAGAATGTATTTTCTTTGAATGTGGGCTTCAATGCTGTTTCAATGAATGTGAGTTTCAAAGGCAGAGAAGTTTTAATGCTAAGTCTGTTTTCATTGTGAGACTGCATTGCTTTGTTTAGCAGATGTCTTAGTGTTTGTGTTGTAAAATGCAAAATAAAACTTTCAAATGAAGTCCAAATCATCATAGAAGTAAATCATTGAGAAATTAAGTCACTAAATAATGACACACTGAGTTTCAGACTTCATAACCTTTAGAAAAATGCATGCTAAAGTAAGACCTGTTGTTCTATCAACTGTTGAAGTTTATACAAGAGCAATTTTTAATACTGTTTATATGTTCCCCCAATATATTTGGCCTTGTCCAGATTTATTGCATTAACAGGTTGAGAGGTACATGCAAATTGCTTTATAGAATTAGGCATAGACAAACCTCTCAACTGTCCCCGATTTTGGCTCAAAATGTTGCTCTTCCCCCTAATAATCCCTTCGCAAAATAGCAATTTTGGAAGAAAATATGGAGGGTTTGCAATTAAGAAATAACTGTAATAATAAGCATAAATCAACAGTACAAAAATATGACAGAAACCAGACCATTCTGCAAAATCAAGGACAGATGAAAAGCCACTGTAGTACTTGTCTCTACCTTGGATGGGGGGGATACTCTGCACATTTACACTGCATAACTGCTCCTTGCCTTGCTTGGACACATCCAGAGTCACTACATGGGGGAGTGGGGTGCAACAAGTATGTCACAATTTGAAATGTCTCTGACTGACTGTGATGGCCTCTCAACCTCAGAGCAAGAAATCAGGACAAAGCCATACATAGAAATGGGACAAAGGCCCAAAAATAAGGACAATTTTTAAATATTGCTCTTATAAACTTAGAAAGATAATATACTAGATGGTCTTGCATTAGTATAAACTTTCTGAAGGGTATGAAATATGAAACTGAAATGTCTATTATTTTCTAACTTCAATCTTTAATGATTTGCCACTAATTTGCCAAAAAAACACAATTGTATGAAAAATGGACCAAAATGTGATGCAAAAATATAAAATAGACACACAATACAGCTAGGAAACCTGTCAAAGAAGGGACATTTTTTAATATTAGTACTCCTAACTTGAGCAGCTGACAAAATAAAAGAATCTACATGCATTTCTGAAATAAAAGTAATCTATAACTCTG
The DNA here is from genome assembly GCF_019279795.1 of Protopterus annectens. NCBI lineage: Eukaryota > Metazoa > Chordata > Ceratodontiformes > Protopteridae > Protopterus > Protopterus annectens. The sequence goes on along the minus strand of NC_056728.1, from coordinate 1,415,791,768 downwards.
ATTATTACAGTTATTTATTAATTATAAACCCTCCATGTTTTCTTCCACAATTGCCATTTTGCGGAGGGATTATTACGGGAAGAGCAAAATGAGCCAAAATCGGGGACAGTTGAGAGGTTTGGATATGCCTGATTCTATAAAGCAATGTATTTGCACGTACCTCTCAACCTATTAATGCAGAAAATCTGGACAAGGCCAAATATATTGGGAGAACATATAAACATTACTAAAATTGCTCTTGTATAAACTGAGACAGTTGATAGAATAACAGGTCTTGCTTTAGCATGCATTTTAATGAAGGTTATGAAGTCTGAAACTCCATGTCTGTCATTGTTTAGTGACTTCATTCCTAAATGATTTGAAAGAAAACCACAAATTTTATGAGGAACAAACCAAAAATAAGAAGCAAAAATCTATTCATTCTTCAAAAATCTGGACAGTTGAGAGGTATAGTTCAGCCGGGGCTGTCTTTGAGTTTGCCGCCCTTCGCCCCTCACAAAATCATGGTCGAATGGAGCCTCTCCCCCTGCAGCCATTCCAATGAACCATTACTTGGCTATTTCACCCCATTTACCATAAACATTAATGTGCATACTGCTTTATGTCTGCGATGATTTGGACTTCATTTGAAAGTTTTATTTTGCATTTTGCAGTGCAAACACTAATAGATATCTGCTAAACAAAGCAATGCAGTCTACAATGAAAACAGACTTAGCATTAAAACTTCTCTTCCCTTGAAACTCACATTCATTGAAACAGCATTGAAACCCATATTCAAAGAAAATATATTTTGCCAGTGGCAGATAAAGATTAACTTTGGGTTTGGGCTGTTTTCAAATCACAGGCCCCTTGCACACGAAACATGCACATGCTCATTCATACACCTTCCTGATTGTATTAAATTATATTCCTTGTCCAATACAGTACAGTTTTAGAGGGTGTTTTAAATTTATTGTTTTGAAAATTTTCCAGTAAACAATGAAACAAAATGCATGCACCAATAATGACAAAACTGCCCAATTCAGAACATTTCCATCATAAAAGTCTACTCAAACTTCTACAGCCCATCAGTATCAGTGCATATGCACAATCTCTGAAGAAATAAAAGTCATCTAAATAATTCCACATTAAAGAGATCTGTAACTAACGAAGAGGTTGCTGTTAGCAAACAACTTTATATTTCATTGTTTCATCTACAAATAAAGTACCTGTTGCCCTTGAGGAATAAATTGCCTTTCTTACACTAAAACAATGATAAACTAGTAATATTGCAGTAGGACATGGATGGCAAACTGATAACAGGTTCATAGTTACTAGGTATCTTTGCCAAAAAGGAGTGCAGCATCCACCCCCTTTGCAACAAAGTAGAGTATTAACAATGCATCTATCTACTGTGGGAGTAGAACCCACAGCCTTCAGCATCAAACACAAGTACACTACCTGTTGTGCTATTAACAATGCAATCCCAGTCAGCATAAGGAGCACTAAACTTTTGTTCCCCTGCAGCTCTCAGCTCCTTTTAAAATCTACTCACTCAGCTATATCTCTAAACTTTGCAGCACAAGAAATCTGGAAAAAGCCAAAATTTATTGAGGCGGGGGGGCAAAAGCCCAAAAAACAGGGACACATTTTAAACATTGCTTGTATAATGTTGGAAAGTTGCTAGAATAAAATACTGTGTTACCACCATACATTTAATTTTCAAGTCTTGAACCCAGGACCCTTTGCAAAACAGTCAGAACAACATACCACTATGTCAAATCAGCTGTTAGCGAAAGAGAGGAAGACTAGGGTTGCCACCTTTTCAAATGGCTAAAGTGGGGCATTTTCGGGACACACATCAGATTTTACAGGCCGACACATACCCACGGTCAGTACAAAGGATAGAACTTAACTTTTTTACCTAAATAAAAGCTTATTCTTGTAGCATTTTAGTTGCTTATTCTGTTTCTTGTAACATTTAGGTATTTTAGATACAGAATAACTGTTTTATGCAATTATTACATAACATATGGGACATAATTATGTCCTACAATCTCAGGACATTTCCCATCTGTAATATTTTTTGTCAGGACACAACTGCCCAAATAGGGACTGTCCCTCACAAAAGTGGGACAGGTGGTAACCCTATGGAAGACTGAAACTTAAATGGCTACCGTTTAGTGAATTCAGTTCTCACCAGAACTCTCAACCTCTTAGCAAAAAACACCTGGACAAAGCCAGTAATGGGGGAATACAGCCCCCAAACATATTCAGTGAATTCAGTTCTTACCATTGCTCTCAACCTTAGCACAAAAAAACTGGACGAAGCCAATAATGGGGGAATACAGTCCCAAAAATAGGGACAAATTTCAAATATCCATCTTATAAACTTAGAAAATTGCTAGAATAAAAGCTTTTGTGTTACCATGTACTTTCTGAAGAATATGATGTCTGAAATTCAAATGCTTGTCATTTTTATTTAACATTTGTTAACCAGGAAAGTCTGAATTGGAACAAAAGCCAATTTTCAGCAGAGGCCCAGAGAGAAAAACTCCAGACAGACACATGTCTTTGGAAGATGGGAGGACACCCCCACAAATACAGACAGGACATGCATACTCCACAAAGAAGGCACCCCAGCCAAGAATCAAATCAGAGAATCTGTAGCTGTTAGGCAACAATGCTACCACTGCACCAATACACAACTGACATTGCATGGATACAAAAATACAGAAACCACAGATTTTATGAGGAATAGAACAAATATGAGGGAAAAATCATCTTCAGTTTTTTTTTTACAAATGGTGGTGGGTAGGGAATCCAGGCTCTTGCCACCTAGGCTCAAGGTACAGGGTTCAAGCCTGTTCTCTACCCACCACCATATAGCACTTGGGGCATTTTACACGCACACCTTTAGTTTCAGTTCCCTACCTATGCCAAGAGAGAAGGCTCCAGTAAGTCCCCATCACATACACACACATACACACACACACACACACACACACACACACACACACACACACACACACACACACACACACACACCTTTCATTTCAGTTCCCTACCTGTGCCAAGAGAGAAGGCTCCAGTAACAGTCCCCATGACACACACACACCTTTTGTTTCAGTTCCCTTCCTGTGCTGAGAGAGAAGGCTCCAGTAACAGTCCCCATGAGTCCATCTACAAGAGCAGGCTCCAACCTGCAGACATTGCAGTCCAGACATCTTCCATTCTGTGAGGTTGTTACCACATAGACTTCTGGGTTGCAGGGCAGAGATGACCTTTCTTCCTATCCGGACTGCTGACAAAGCAGTCTGGAGTTCCCAATCTAAATCACACATGTGTGAGTCATTCCAGGACTTGAGAAAAAGTTTTATTTGTTTTTCTTTTCATTTTTTATTTTGTTTTCTTTCCACAGCTGGGGGGGGGGGGATGCAGTCCTATAGCACTTCTATACCTTTTTCCACAGATTTAACATAACATATCATTTTTTTTTTACTCTGCTATAATGTTTGCTGGAGCCAAACTCACATATGTTAAACTGTGTTACATATACGGTGCAACCTACTTGTCCAGCATACTCTTACAGAGACTGTGTTACTAGAAGGCCTTTGGCCTTTAGGCTTAAACACTGTACTAGGTTTCTGAACATATTCTGAAGAAATAATTAGAAAAGGACAAAGGGAATAACAATGCATGCAAAAGTGGGACTATGAAACAGAAACTTAAAATGGCTTGAGGGTAAGACAGTGAGGAGACAAAACTGAAATTTTAGATGTATAGGCTTAAACTGGGAGAGGGAAATCCTTGAGCATTATCACTGCATACAAGTCTTCACAAGTGTAGAAAGAAGATGATAGACAACTGAAAACACGGACGATGAAGTGGGAAAAAGCAAGACGTTGATGACTGAGGAAGACTCTAGCATGCAGAAGCATACCTCAAATAATCTGTGGTAATAGAGAGGGATATGGGCTGGGAAGAAAAGACCCTTGGGCCTCATGGAGTAAAACTCATAATCTTAAAAAGATTAGTAAGCCATACCTCTCAACTGTCCAGATTTTTGTAGAATGTTCAGATTTTTGTCTCATATTTTTGTTCTGTTCCTCATAAAATGTGTGTTTTGAGGGAAAATCATTGAGGACTGAAGCCAATAAATAATGACAGGCCTTAGAGTTTCAGACTTCATAGCCTTCAGAAAAATGCATAAAAATGTAAAACATGTTACTCCATCAACTTGCTAAGTTTGTAAGAGTAACATTTAAGATCCACCCTTATTTTTGGGCCTTTGTTTCTCTTCCTTTTGGCTTTGTCCAGATTTCTTGCACTGAGAAGTTGATAGGTATGTAATAAGATTAACATCAGATTCTGTGACACGGCTATGAGTCTGGGACAGTACAAGAAGATTAGAGATGGTCACGAGTGGTACCACTTCAAGGTGCAGCAAGAGATTAGAACTTCATATTTATTAATGGCTTATAACTAAGAACATTGTAAATAAAAAGGCAAAGGAAAATGATATACAAATAAAAGAGTAAAACTAGCAATTCAAAGTTTAAATATAATTAAAAGAGCAAATAGTATTTGGCATGGAGTCCAAAACAGAAATTATAGTTCAATTTATAGTCTGAAGAGTACAAGTGAATGGGAAAAAACACTCTAAATGTCTGCAGACTGAAACTGTGGCCACAAGTCAGGTATATTAAATACATAGATCATGCATATGAATGAATATGATTCAAGTCATAGCTGGTCAAACAAACTGACCCAGAGACCCAATCACCAAATATCTAGCATTAATTCAGGTGGAATGCCATGTAATATAGTAGGGTACTGAGACACAAAATGGAAAACAAACACTTTGGTCTTCACATAACGAGATGTCAGTCAGACTTGAAAGAAGATTTGTACATACGCTTGGTATAAAAGGAGGCCCGTGTCCTAAAGCCAAGACAGACAATGGAAGCACAGTACATATCATCATCGGATAACATGATTTGACATCTTTCAGAGTAAATGACCTGGCATTAAACAATCTAATTTCAAGACCCTGTCAAAAGTTTACTTGGCATTCATTTAGCAGTCACTGACAGAAAAATCAAATCGATCAGGGTCACATAATGCATGCAGGAAGACCAATCAGACAGCAAAGATAGACAGATAGTCAAGATGAAGTAGAGGATTGATACACTGAAGATTTTGAAGACTGCCCACCGTCCAGAATCCCAGGAGCAGCGCATATGGAGGCACTTGGCCACATCATAATGTAGCAAAAACAAAATAATTGGATAATCACCAGTTGTTTCAAATACAAACAGCATGCACAGACTATTTAAATTATGGAGGATGGCAAAAATAGTGAAAATTAAAATCAAAGCTCAGAGAGAGAGAGAGAGAGAGAGAGAGATGAGATAGAGGCTTGAGCTATGTGACCAACCACCAGCATCTTACCCTTAATATTAATCAGAGCGTAACAATATACATAGATTAGAAAAGGAATCAGTATTAACCAGAATGTTATCATATAAATAGATTAGAATGGAGGAATACAAGGTACTACAGGCCACTAAGATTTGTTTTTGGTGATTGAGATGGTATAGAAAAGTTGGTAACATTTGTAACAGTAAAAACTGTGGATGTGTCTGAATTAGCATAGTTCTGTGTAGGTAGGTCATGCAGGGCAGCCTGATCCAGGTTATAAATGGTTACCAGAATGGTAAAAAGGTGAATAAGTGAAATTGAGTTGCTCTAATATACTTGGACTTTAACAGAGCCTCTAGCACAATGCCATTTAAGACTGATAGGGATACTAGGAGGGATGGGGAGCATAGTCATTTAAGTGCAAAAGCGACTAAGATGGAGGAAAACATAAAAACATGGTGATGGTAAAATGTCTGCTCTTATGAGCCATGGAGATCACAAGCTTTATTTCCCAGGCATCTATACCATGGGTGGTATAGCCTACTGTATACATATTGGGAACCTTATGGGGATTTACACAGAAGACATGATGGGTGTTGCAAATGTAGGAACTGGGATAAACAATGGAAAGGAGAGCCTGAAGCCTGCCCTGGAGAAACTAGATGATTACGTTGAGAGGTACCAACTGCACTTTGGTGTGAGTGGAATGTCCAAGGGACAAAGAGGCAAATGGAAAATAATGAATTAAGGTTGACAGCAAATAATGATCTCCTTTTTTATCATTGTCTGGATCACAGAGCAATGAAGCAGAGAAGTTTTGGGATCAAACAGAATATTAAGGAATATTATGATACAGGTAGAAATGAGAGGCCAGTTATGATAGGGGTAGAACTGAGGGATATCAGTATCATGTCACCTTGTACAGCATGCTGGAAAGGCAACACCTAGGATAATTCTTGCATTTCTAGCGTCACTCTTCTTATGTGCATTAAGACGACATTGAGGTTTGGGTGTTTAAGTAGTTTATTGTATACAAATACATCAGGATGGATGGCAGGAACATTAAACTTAAACAAACTAACTATCTGACTGACTACATACTTGCATGCTCACACTCTGGCTGCTCGCTCAAAATGGCAGTCTTGCTTGCACGTGCTCAGTACTTATATGCATGTGCTGACTCACTGGAAAGCTTCTTAAATGTACACCGCTCACTCTGATCTACATCTAGGACTTTTATTTGGTCAGCTATAAGGATATCTGAGAGTGAGACAGTTGAAAGGATATGCAATAAGTTGATTAAATGAGTAGAGGTTTGTAACAACAAAGGCAGACTAATGAATCAAGGTGATTCTGCACGTTAAAGCTTGTTAACAGCTCATATTCTTATCCCACTGTGCTCTACTTCCAGACTTGCCTGAAGTCAATGATTATTTGTTGCATTGCTCCATTCCAATATGAATGGTGTTTCTCAAAAAGATTCAAAATTTCCACAGAGATACTGCAAAATTACTATTGGGATGGAATGTTGCAATGACAGTGTCATAGTTTATCTCGATGGAATCTTGCAATGATAGTGTTGCAGCTTATCAGTTTGGAAAAAACTATTTACAGCTGTCTAAGTTACATAAATAATATATTTGTGTATGGCTCATAAGTTTAGAAAATTCAGTTTTAATGCCAGTTTCTGAAGATGTCATAACGAACACAGTAACAGTCATGTTTAAAAATAAAGACAGAGTGATTGATTGACTGATTGATTGATTTACCATGGTAGTGCACTGATCAGTACCGACCAATTTCAGACTCAGCCTAAGTGAAATGCAAAACATTGTACAAACAAAAAATACAGACGTAAGCAATAACAAGATTTGAGATTAGCTGCACAGAAAAACTGTTTATGTACATCACAATAAACAAGCAGAGTGCATTGTGCAATATTTGCTTTCATTTCTAAAGTGGGTCAGTATGTTTTTACTGCCCCAAAAGCAGTTGCAGTCCGTTGTAAAATTACTCTTTTATGCAAAGATACAGTTTCAAATAGATTGTTTCACACCATAAAGTACCATTGAAAACCATTATAATACAGTACATGCATTACTCTAACTGACCATCTGTTGGACAAATGAGGTGCCTGTTGGGCCCGTCAATGCCCAACACTGCTATTTTTCTCTCCATAGCCTCTGCAGTGATTGCAGGGAATAGGCAACTGCATAGGAGGAGATTGGGGCACGAAAGAGAGCACCTGGGTGGGTATACTTACTTTATAATGTACAGATTTTAATATTAAAGATAGTATAGATGAAGTTTCATGGGGTATAGCTTTAAATATCAGTGCCTATTTAGTGATACTTCCATACTTTAAAGATAGAGAGTGTGTGTGTGTGTGTGTGTGTGTGTGTGTGTGTGTGTGTGTGTGTGTGTGTGTGTGTGTGTGTGTGTGTGTGTGTGAGAGTGTATGTGTGTCTGTGTGCATCCAGCTATGAAGTTGGATATATGTATCAAGATCATATGGCAATGCTCACACATTGTGATGATGGGTGCGGGTTCAAGTCTCATGTATGTCCTCCTATAACTATTATTTTATGAGTATGTTTCATTATAGTAACTACAAGATAATAAGTGAAGAAAAGGTACGGGCTGCATACTTTTTTTATTTCTGTCCCATGCAATCTTTGTCAATATACTTGTTTCCTGCCATTATAGTAGCTCTGGATAAGTTTATGTATGTCTGAGCAGCAGTTTTTCTTTGCAGATGTATATTTGTCTCAAACATCTTATTACTGTGTATTGAACTATGCACTATTATTGTGTTGTCCTAGTGGATCAACAAATTAACACTTTGTGTTGCAGAATGCAGGTGGTAATGGTTGTAGCTTCAAGTCCTGTATCAGTTGTGCATTCTAGCAGCCCTGGAAGATTGAGAACAGTGTTGGTTGTTCATTTAAGTTTATTATGTATAAGTGTATCATTTAAAAAAAATGGTCAGCTTCCTTTTTTATTGTATGTGCACTTCAGTCTCCCCTACCTCCTTTATTGTTATCTTGCTGCTGCATATACTTATTTGGTTTGCTATTTTGTTTCTCTCCATTCATGTTGCTATTATGTGCAGCAGCACATAGACCTGCAGCCATCCCTCAGGCATGATCTGTCGACGACCACCATCCCTCAGGCATGATCTGTCAACTTCTGCCATCCCTCAGGCATGATCTGTCAACTCCCGCCATCCCTCAGGCATGATGTCGACTCCCCACAGGTGGTAGCAGAAGTGCCATCACCCCCACCACCAACAGCTCCTACAACATCTGGGTCCAAGTCTGCCACAACCACATCCACATCTCCTGTCCTACCTGTACCACTCACTACAGGTAACCCTGCACTTGATGCTTTGACTGTTTTGCTTCCAGTAGTAATGCCAGTAGAGGTGACACATTTGTCACTCAACAGTAGCTGGCAGACATTGTGTGGGAAATAATCAATAGGAATTTAGATACCTGAATCAGCCATAAAAAGAATCTCCTCCTCCAGTGACTTGTTTAGTTGTGTCCACATCCAGCACTCTCTCCACTGTCAGAAACAGGGCTCAGTGGTGATGGTATCCAAGTTGGCAAGTAAGCTATCACTGGGTCATAGCTGGCAGGGAAATACAGATGCAGAACCACATTCTATTTCCCATTGTGGTGTTTCCTTTCATTTTGTGTCTATACCCACCCTCACCATTGTCTTCCATCTGTTTGTCTAATGTCTTCTTCACATTAAACTCCCCTCCCACATTGTGCTACCACCCCCACATCGGTTTTGTCTGTCTTCCCCTACTATGTACCCTATCCCTCTTATTTATCTTCCTTCCTCCCCAATGTACCTTCTGATCATGCTGAAAAGTGGGCACCAATTCTGCAAAAAAAATCCCAACTTTCCCACTTCATCCTGGTAATTCCTTAGTCTTTCACCTTCTGTTCAATCATCTGCTTGCTTTCTCTGTTCATCTCTTTCCTATAACCCCATCTCCAACCTTTAATCTAGTCAAAAAAAATATAAACACAACTCCTTCATGTCAATTTAAGATTTCCAAATCACTTCTCCTTCGTGCTTCTGCTGTGTGTTGCAGGTTACGAAGTGGACCATTGATGCCCAAGTACAAATGACAAACACTTTTACTGCTATTTTAAAACTCCAGCTACCACGTGCAACCACTATCAAATACTAATTATACTGGGCTATTTCACTACCTATCACACAAATGAACTGAGTGGCAGCTGACATAGAAATGGGCATGATCAAAAATGTTAAAGTATTTCTCTTTGCAAACTATTACTCTGCCAACCATGGCTTTGTAATATGACTTTAGATACCAAAGGTGGCATCTTGGGGAATCCAAATATTCCTACACCACATCCACCAGAATTACAGGCCAAGGCTCTTTGATGGTCAATACCAAGGATCACAAAATAATGTTGAGGCTTGGAGCAGCCTGTCCCCTCACAAGGTGCTACACATGCTACAGGTATACCTTGTAATGTTGAGCAATGCCACACCACCACCATCATTATATTACAGAAACATAGGCATCCTGACCGCTTGTACCAATGGGAAGCCCAGATGAGGGGGCTGCCAAAACCTATGCTCTGCCATGGCTTAAACCTCCACATTTAAACTGACACTGAATGGCCTTGCAGTGTCTAACAGACTCCCATTTCTTTCATTGCAGACCCTGAACAGACTGAAGAAAATGTGCAACTGTACCCGAGGAAGCTTGAGCTCTCCAGAGAGCACTGGTGTTACAGGTAATGTAGCTTGACTTCTTAACAGACAAGTAGGTATATGTTTTCCCAGGGTTGCCACATTACCAAATGTATACAGAATACCTAAGTCATACATACATATATGTTGCAAGCAGTATCATTTACTGTACAGAAATTGTCAGCACCCAAGTACATTTTATTGTAAACTACTATATGTTTGTTAAAATCCTGCACTAATAATTTACTGCAAGTGCAGCAGGTATGTTTAGAACTATACATGCCCATATATGGAGTGTTCATCATAAAGGGAAATCGATATCACATATTGCCAACTACAGTGGTGACACTTAGCTGGTGCGTTCTGTACTGAATGTGAGCAGTATAGGTTTGATTACATACATGTCACTGCTTTCAGGCTTCCATTTGCTAATACATGTAGCTCAACATCCTGAGGCCCTGCTACCCTACTGTATTGCTGCCAGCGGGTTCAGTTCCCACTTTTGTAGAGGATTATCATCAAGTAATGGTCAACAGTTGGCCACAATATTTCAGCCACTGTATTCAAACTTCTTTTCCACAGAATAGGAGTTGCTACATCTAATGTTGTCTTAGATCTCTGCAGCCAGATGTTCAGAGAGAATTATTTAAACAGCGAAATGTTCTATACAAATTTGCTTTATATGATTGAAATATCTGTTAATCCGGTCTAGTCTATATATCTTTTGACCAGTACATATACTTAAGGGTGTGCAGTGCCAGGACTGATGCCAGGTTAAGGAAAACTGATTTAAAAATGTTAAATATTTTTCCTTCTCTTTTCTTATATCTTTTTTTTATTCTCTGCAAGTAATATATTTTGTCTGGAACATGAATCTATTTCCCATGGCCTGGAAAAGTGTGATCTTTTCTCTTTTTGAATACAAAAAGGCATGAAAGGACATGAAAGGTCTTTGAGTGTAATTTTAAGTGCTCACATCTCTTCTGTTAGCAGGTCATGAAATGTATAAACTCTCCACTTCAAAGAAGTAGATACCTAGAACTGTGAAAAAGAAACAGACAATAGAAACAGAAAATAAAATGCAAACAGTAAAAGATGTATGTTGACATCTTGTGTATTGGTGTTTCCTATTGTCTCTGGTCTGGTGTAATTAAGTCCTTGACACTGTATATGGAAGAACTGCTTTTGTTGTTTCTGTTGCAGGAAAAGAAAACAAATAATGGATAGCTGTAGTCAGATTCAGAGATTCAAGATTCAAAACAAACTTTGTTGTCATTTAGGACCACACACGTAGCCTAAATGAAATTCTGTGCATCAGCTCCTTCTTGAGATTACATACAAGTTAAAGAATGACACAGCTAGTATATACAGTCCTACTCCCGGTACCTATACAAAAGAGCAGAAAAAAGAATTTCAGGACTTAACTACAGAATAAGTATACCCTTGCCTAAGAAGTAATAACTGCCCCATTTAAATAAAGACATATAACATATTGCACCTTGCCTAAGATGTCTGTCTAATATTGTACTTGATAGGGATAATATAACTAAATATTGCACTTACTTGGAATTTGTGAGGTATAAGTTATACAAGAGACTATAGATGTTTGTGAAAAAAAAGAACTGACTTAGTTAATGTCCAGTTCTCTGGGACTTATGCCCAAGTTCAAAAGTCTAATCACTGTCAGGTAGAAACTGTTGTTGAATCTGGTAGTCCTGCAGAGGATGTTGCTATATCTTCTACTTGATGCATGGTGTCTATTGTATTATTAGTCATGGTCAATAGCTCCAGTAGAGTTCTAGTTAGTCTGTAAATCAGTATATCAGTATATCAGATGTTTTGTACATATGCTAGCAGTGTTACTAAATGTTATTTTCTTCTTCCATGAGCACTGTCTCTTCCTGTTCTATATTTGAC